>NW_027222491.1:0-52589 GCF_030179895.1 Drosophila kikkawai | reverse complement strand
TCTTTTTTGCCTTCTTCTTCGTTATTTAGTCTTCTACTCCTTCTTTTTGCCTTCTTCTTCGTTATTTAGTCTTCTACTCCTTCTTTTTTGCCTTCTTCTTCGTTATTTAGTCTTCTACTCCTTCTTTTTTGCCTTCTTCTTCGTTATTTACTCTTTTTTGCCTTCTTCTTCGTTATTTAGTCTTCTACTCCTTCTTTTTTGCCTTCTTCTTCGTTATTTAGTCTTCTACTCCTTCTTTTTTGCCTTCTTCTTCGTTATTTAGTCTTCTACTCCTTCTTTTTTGCCTTCTTCTTCGTTATTTAGTCTTCTACTCCTTCTTTTTTGCCTTCTTCTTCGTTATTTAGTCTTCTACTCCTTCTTTTTTGCCTTCTTCTTCGTTATTTAGTCTTCTACTCCTTCTTTTTTGCCTTCTTCTTCGTTATTTAGTCTTCTACTCCTTCTTTTTTGCCTTCTTCTTCGTTATTTAGTCTTCTACTCCTTCTTTTTTGCCTTCTTCTTCGTTATTTAGTCTTCTACTCCTTCTTTTTTGCCTTCTTCTTCGTTATTTAGTCTTCTACTCCTTCTTTTTTGCCTTCTTCTTCGTTATTTAGTCTTCTACTCCTTCTTTTTTGCCTTCTTCTTCGTTATTTAGTCTTCTACTCCTTCTTTTTTGCCTTCTTCTTCGTTATTTAGTCTTCTACTCCTTCTTTTTTTGCCTTCTTCTTCGTTATTTAGTCTTCTACTCCTTCTTTTTTGCCTTCTTCTTCGTTATTTAGTCTTCTACTCCTTCTTTTTTGCCTTCTTCTTCGTTATTTAGTCTTCTACTCCTTCTTTTTGCCTTCTTCTTCGTTATTTAGTCTTCTACTCCTTCTTTTTTGCCTTCTTCTTCGTTATTTAGTCTTCTACTCCTTCTTTTTTGCCTTCTTCTTCGTTATTTAGTCTTCTACTCCTTCTTTTTTGCCTTCTTCTTCGTTATTTAGTCTTCTACTCCTTCTTTTTTGCCATCTTCTTTGTTATTTAGTCTTTTTTTGCCTTCTTCTTCGTTATTTAGTCTTCTACTCCTTCTTTTTTGCCTTCTTCTTCGTTATTTAGTCTTCTACTCCTTCTTTTTTGCCTTCTTCTTCGTTATTTAGTCTTCTACTCCTTCTTTTTTGCCTTCTTCTTCGTTATTTAGTCTTCTACTCCTTCTTTTTTGCCTTCTTCTTCGTTATTTAGTCTTCTACTCCTTCTTTTTTGCCTTCTTCTTCGTTATTTAGTCTTCTACTCCTTCTTTTTTGCCTTCTTCTTCGTTATTTAGTCTTCTACTCCTTCTTTTTTGCCTTCTTCTTCGTTATTTAGTCTTCTACTCCTTCTTTTTGCCTTCTTCTTCGTTATTTAGTCTTCTACTCCTTCTTTTTTGCCTTCTTCTTCGTTATTTAGTCTTCTACTCCTTCTTTTTTGCCTTCTTCTTCGTTATTTAGTCTTCTACTCCTTCTTTTTTTGCCTTCTTCTTCGTTATTTAGTCTTCTACTCCTTCTTTTTGCCTTCTTCTTCGTTATTTAGTCTTCTACTCCTTCTTTTTTGCCTTCTTCTTCGTTATTTAGTCTTCTACTCCTTCTTTTTTGCCTTCTTCTTCGTTATTTAGTCTTCTACTCCTTCTTTTTTGCCTTCTTCTTCGTTATTTAGTCTTTTTTGCCTTCTTCTTCGTTATTTAGTCTTCTACTCCTTCTTTTTTGCCTTCTTCTTCGTTATTTAGTCTTCTACTCCTTCTTTTTTGCCTTCTTCTTCGTTATTTAGTCTTCTACTCCTTCTTTTTTGCCTTCTTCTTCGTTATTTAGTCTTCTACTCCTTTCTTTTTTGCCTTCTTCTTCGTTATTTAGTCTTCTACTCCTTCTTTTTTGCCTTCTTCTTCGTTATTTAGTCTTCTACTCCTTCTTTTTTGCCTTCTTCTTCGTTATTTAATCTTTTTTGCCTTCTTCTTCGTTATTTAGTCTTCTACTCCTTCTTTTTTGCCTTCTTCTTCGTTATTTAGTCTTCTACTCCTTCTTTATTGCCTTCTTCTTCGTTATTTAGTCTTCTACTCCTTCTTTTTTGCCTTCTTCTTCGTTATTTAGTCTTCTACTCCTTCTTTTTTGCCTTCTTCTTCGTTATTTAGTCTTCTACTCCTTCTTTTTTGCCTTCTTCTTCGTTATTTAGTCTTCTACTCCTTCTTTTTTGCCTTCTTCTTCGTTATTTAGTCTTCTACTCCTTCTTTTTTGCCTTCTTCTTCGTTATTTAGTCTTCTACTCCTTCTTTTTTGCCTTCTTCTTCGTTATTTAGTCTTCTACTCCTTCTTTTTTGCCTTCTTCTTCGTTATTTAGTCTTCTACTCCTTCTTTTTTGCCTTCTTCTTCGTTATTTAGTCTTCTACTCCTTCTTTTTTGCCTTCTTCTTCGTTATTTAGTCTTCTACTCCTTCTTTTTTGCCTTCTTCTTCGTTATTTAGTCTTTTTTTGCCTTCTTCTTCGTTATTTAGTCTTCTACTCCTTCTTTTTTGCCTTCTTCTTCGTTATTTAGTCTTCTACTCCTTCTTTTTTGCCTTCTTCTTCGTTATTTAGTCTTCTACTCCTTCTTTTTTGCCTTCTTCTTCGTTATTTAGTCTTCTACTCCTTCTTTTTTGCCTTCTTCTTCGTTATTTAGTCTTCTTCTCCTTCTTTTTTGCCTTCTTCTTCGTTATTTAGTCTTCTACTCCTTCTTTTTGCCTTCTTCTTCGTTATTTAGTCTTTTTTGCCTTCTTCTTCGTTATTTAGTCTTCTCCTCCTTCTTTTTTGCCTTCTTCTTCGTTATTTAGTCTTCTACTCCTTCTTTTTTGCCTTCTTCTTCGTTATTTAGGCTTCTACTCCTTCTTTTTTGCCTTCTTCTTCGTTATTTAGTCTTTTTTGCCTTCTTCTTCGTTATTTAGTCTTCTACTCCTTCTTTTTTGCCTTCTTCTTCGTTATTTAGTCTTCTACTCCTTCTTTTTTGCCTTCTTCTTCGTTATTTAGTCTTCTACTCCTTCTTTTTTGCCTTCTTCTTCGTTATTTAGTCTTCTACTCTTTCTTTTTTGCCTTCTTCTTCGTTATTTAGTCTTCTACTCCTTCTTTTTTGCCTTCTTCTTCGTTATTTAGTCTTCTACTCCTTCTTTTTTGCCTTCTTCTTCGTTATTTAGTCTTTTTTGCCTTCTTCTTCGTTATTTAGTCTTCTACTCCTTCTTTTTTGCCTTCTTCTTCGTTATTTAGTCTTCTACTCCTTCTTTATTGCCTTCTTCTTCGTTATTTAGTCTTCTACTCCTTCTTTTTTGCCTTCTTCTTCGTTATTTAGTCTTCTACTCCTTCTTTTTTGCCTTCTTCTTCGTTATTTAGTCTTCTACTCCTTCTTTTTTGCCTTCTTCTTCGTTATTTAGTCTTCTACTCCTTCTTTTTTGCCTTCTTCTTCGTTATTTAGTCTTCTACTCCTTCTTTTTTGCCTTCTTCTTCGTTATTTAGTCTTCTACTCCTTCTTTTTTGCCTTCTTCTTCGTTATTTAGTCTTCTACTCCTTCTTTTTTGCCTTCTTCTTCGTTATTTAGTCTTCTACTCCTTCTTTTTTGCCTTCTTCTTCGTTATTTAGTCTTCTACTCCTTCTTTTTTGCCTTCTTCTTCGTTATTTAGTCTTCTACTCCTTCTTTTTTGCCTTCTTCTTCGTTATTTAGTCTTCTACTCCTTCTTTTTTGCCTTCTTCTTCGTTATTTAGTCTTTTTTGCCTTCTTCTTCGTTATTTAGTCTTCTACTCCTTCTTTTTTGCCTTCTTCTTCGTTATTTAGTCTTCTACTCCTTCTTTATTGCCTTCTTCTTCGTTATTTAGTCTTCTACTCCTTCTTTTTTGCCTTCTTCTTCGTTATTTAGTCTTCTACTCCTTCCTTTTTGCCTTCTTCTTCGTTATTTAGTCTTTTTGGCCTTCTTCTTCGTTATTTAGTCTTCTACTCCTTCTTTTTTGCCTTCTTCTTCGTTATTTAGTCTTCTACTCCTTCTTTATTGCCTTCTTCTTCGTTATTTAGTCTTCTACTCCTTCTTTTTTGCCTTCTTCTTCGTTATTTAGTCTTCTACTCCTTCTTTTTTGCCTTCTTCTTCGTTATTTAGTCTTTTTTGCCTTCTTCTTCGTTATTTAGTCTTCTACTCCTTCTTTTTTGCCTTCTTCTTCGTTATTTAGTCTTCTACTCCTTCTTTATTGCCTTCTTCTTCGTTATTTAGTCTTCTACTCCTTCTTTTTTGCCTTCTTCTTCGTTATTTAGTCTTCTACTCCTTCTTTTTTGCCTTCTTCTTCGTTATTTAGTCTTTTTTGCCTTCTTCTTCGTTATTTAGTCTTCTACTCCTTCTTTTTTGCCTTCTTCTTCGTTATTTAGTCTTTTTTGCCTTCTTCTTCGTTATTTAGTCTTCTACTCCTTCTTTTTTGCCTTCTTCTTCGTTATTTAGTCTTCTACTCCTTCTTTATTGCCTTCTTCTTCGTTATTTAGTCTTCTACTCCTTCTTTTTTGCCTTCTTCTTCGTTATTTAGTCTTCTACTCCTTCTTTTTTGCCTTCTTCTTCGTTATTTAGTCTTTTTTGCCTTCTTCTTCGTTATTTAGTCTTCTACTCCTTCTTTTTTGCCTTCTTCTTCGTTATTTAGTCTTCTACTCCTTCTTTTTTGCCTTCTTCTTCGTTATTTAGTCTTCTACTCCTTCTTTTTTGCCTTCTTCTTCGTTATTTAGTCTTCTACTCCTTCTTTTTTGCCTTCTTCTTCGTTATTTAGTCTTCTACTCCTTCTTTTTTGCCTTCTTCTTCGTTATTTAGTCTTCTACTCCTTCTTTTTTGCCTTCTTCTTCGTTATTTAGTCTTCTACTCCTTCTTTTTTGCCTTCTTCTTCGTTATTTAGTCTTCTACTCCTTCTTTTTTGCCTTCTTCTTCGTTATTTAGTCTTCTACTCCTTCTTTTTTGCCTTCTTCTTCGTTATTTAGTCTTCTACTCCTTCTTTTTTGCCTTCTTCTTCGTTATTTAGTCTTCTACTCCTTCTTTTTTGCCTTCTTCTTCGTTATTTAGTCTTTTTTGCCTTCTTCTTCGTTATTTAGTCTTCTACTCCTTCTTTTTTGCCTTCTTCTTCGTTATTTAGTCTTCTACTCCTTCTTTTTTGCCTTCTTCTTCGTTATTTAGTCTTCTACTCCTTCTTTTTTGCCTTCTTCTTCGTTATTTAGTCTTCTACTCCTTCTTTTTTGCCTTCTTCTTCGTTATTTAGTCTTCTACTCCTTCTTTTTGCCTTCTTCTTCGTTATTTAGTCTTCTACTCCTTCTTTTTTGCCTTCTTCTTCGTTATTTAGTCTTCTACTCCTTCTTTTTTGCCTTCTTCTTCGTTATTTAGTCTTCTACTTTTTGCCTTCTTCTTCGTTATTTAGTCTTCTACTCCTTCTTTTTTGCCTTCTTCTTCGTTATTTAGTCTTCTACTCCTTCTTTTTTGCCTTCTTCTTCGTTATTTAGTCTTCTACTCCTTCTTTTTTGCCTTCTTCTTCGTTATTTAGTCTTCTACTCCTTCTTTTTTGCCTTCTTCTTCGTTATTTAGTCTTCTACTCCTTCTTTTTTGCCTTCTTCTTCGTTATTTAGTCTTCTACTCCTTCTTTTTTGCCTTCTTCTTCGTTATTTAGTCCTTTTACTCCTTCTTTTTTGCCTTCTTCTTCGTTATTTAGTCTTCTACTCCTTCTTTTTTGCCTTCTTCTTCGTTATTTAGTCTTCTACTCCTTCTTTTTTGCCTTCTTCTTCGTTATTTAGTCTTCTACTCCTTCTTTTTTGCCTTCTTCTTCGTTATTTAGTCTTCTACTCCTTCTTTTTTGCCTTCTTCTTCGTTATTTAGTCTTCTACTCCTTCTTTTTTGCCTTCTTCTTCGTTATTTAGTCTTCTACTCCTTCTTTTTTGCCTTCTTCTTCGTTATTTAGTCTTCTACTCCTTCTTTTTTGCCTTCTTCTTCGTTATTTAGTCTTCTACTCCTTCTTTTTTGCCTTCTTCTTCGTTATTTAATCTTTTTTGCCTTCTTCTTCGTTATTTAGTCTTCTACTCCTTCTTTTTTGCCTTCTTCTTCGTTATTTAGTCTTCTACTCCTTCTTTTTTGCCTTCTTCTTCGTTATTTAGTCTTCTACTCCTTCTTTTTTGCCTTCTTCTTCGTTATTTAGTCTTCTACTCCTTCTATTTTGCCTTCTTCTTCGTTATTTAGTCTTCTACTCCTTCTTTTTTGCCTTCTTCTTCGTTATTTAGTCTTCTACTCCTTCTTTTTTGCCTTCTTCTTCGTTATTTAGTCTTCTACTCCTTCTTTTTTTGCCTTCTTCTTCGTTATTTAGTCTTCTACTCCTTCTTTTTGCCTTCTTCTTCGTTATTTAGTCTTCTACTCCTTCTTTTTTGCCTTCTTCTTCGTTATTTAGTCTTCTACTCCTTCTTTTTTGCCTTCTTCTTCGTTATTTAGTCTTCTACTCCTTCTTTTTTGCCTTCTTCTTCGTTATTTAGTCTTCTACTCCTTCTTTTTTGCCTTCTTCTTCGTTATTTAGTCTTCTACTCCTTCTTTTTTGCCTTCTTCTTCGTTATTTAGTCTTTTTTGCCTTCTTCTTCGTTATTTAGTCTTCTACTCCTTCTTTTTTGCCTTCTTCTTCGTTATTTAGTCTTCTACTCCTTCTTTATTGCCTTCTTCTTCGTTATTTAGTCTTCTACTCCTTCTTTTTTGCCTTCTTCTTCGTTATTTAGTCTTCTACTCCTTCTTTTTTGCCTTCTTCTTCGTTATTTAATCTTTTTTGCCTTCTTCTTCGTTATTTAGTCTTCTACTCCTTCTTTTTTGCCTTCTTCTTCGTTATTTAGTCTTCTACTCCTTCTTTATTGCCTTCTTCTTCGTTATTTAGTGTTCTACTCCTTCTTTTTTGCCTTCTTCTTCGTTATTTAGTCTTTTTTGCCTTCTTCTTCGTTATTTAGTCTTCTACTCCTTCTTTTTTGCCTTCTTCTTCGTTATTTAGTCTTCTACTCCTTCTTTTTTGCCTTCTTCTTCGTTATTTAGTCTTCTACTCCTTCTTTTTTGCCTTCTTCTTCGTTATTTAGTCTTCTACTCCTTCTTTTTTGCCTTCTTCTTCGTTATTTAGTCTTCTACTCCTTCTTTTTTGCCTTCTTCTTCGTTATTTAGTCCTCTACTCCTTCTTTTTTGCCTTCTTCTTCGTTATTTAATCTTTTTTGCCTTCTTCTTCGTTATTTAGTCTTCTACTCCTTCTTTTTTGCCTTCTTCTTCGTTATTTAGTCTTCTACTCCTTCTTTATTGCCTTCTTCTTCGTTATTTAGTCTTCTACTCCTTCTTTTTTGCCTTCTTCTTCGTTATTTAGTCTTCTACTCCTTCTATTTTGCCTTCTTCTTCGTTATTTAGTCTTCTACTCCTTCTTTTTTGCCTTCTTCTTCGTTATTTAGTCTTCTACTCCTTCTTTTTTGCCTTCTTCTTCGTTATTTAGTCTTCTACTCCTTCTTTTTTTGCCTTCTTCTTCGTTATTTAGTCTTCTACTCCTTCTTTTTTGCCTTCTTCTTCGTTATTTAGTCTTCTACTCCTTCTTTTTTGCCTTCTTCTTCGTTATTTAGTCTTCTACTCCTTCTTTTTTGCCTTCTTCTTCGTTATTTAGTCTTCTACTCCTTCTTTTTTGCCTTCTTCTTCGTTATTTAGTCTTCTACTCCTTCTTTTTTGCCTTCTTCTTCGTTATTTAGTCTTCTACTCCTTCTTTTTTGCCTTCTTCTTCGTTATTTAGTCTTTTTTGCCTTCTTCTTCGTTATTTAGTCTTCTACTCCTTCTTTTTTGCCTTCTTCTTCGTTATTTAGTCTTCTACTCCTTCTTTATTGCCTTCTTCTTCGTTATTTAGTCTTCTACTCCTTCTTTTTTGCCTTCTTCTTCGTTATTTAGTCTTTTACTCCTTCTTTTTTGCCTTCTTCTTCGTTATTTAGTCTTTTTTGCCTTCTTCTTCGTTATTTAGTCTTCTACTCCTTCTTTTTTGCCTTCTTCTTCGTTATTTAGTCTTCTACTCCTTCTTTATTGCCTTCTTCTTCGTTATTTAGTCTTCTACTCCTTCTTTTTTGCCTTCTTCTTCGTTATTTAGTCTTCTACTCCTTCTTTTTTGCCTTCTTCTTCGTTATTTAGTCTTTTTTGCCTTCTTCTTCGTTATTTAGTCTTCTACTCCTTCTTTTTTGCCTTCTTCTTCGTTATTTAGTCTTCTACTCCTTCTTTATTGCCTTCTTCTTCGTTATTTAGTCTTCTACTCCTTCTTTTTTGCCTTCTTCTTCGTTATTAAGTCTTCTACTCCTTCTTTTTTGCCTTCTTCTTCATTATTTAGTCTTCTACTCCTTCTTTTTTGCCTTCTTCTTCGTTATTTAGTCTTCTACTCCTTCTTTTTTGCCTTCTTCTTCGTTATTTAGTCTTCTACTCCTTCTTTTTTGCCTTCTTCTTCGTTATTTAGTCTTCTACTCCTTCTTTTTTGCCTTCTTCTTCGTTATTTAGTCTTCTACTCCTTCTTTTTTGCCTTCTTCTTCGTTATTTAGTCTTCTACTCCTTCTTTTTTGCCATTTTCTTCGTTATTTAGTCTTCTACTCCTTCTTTTTTGCCTTCTTCTTCGTTATTTAGTCTTCTACTCCTTCTTTTTTGCCTTCTTCTTCGTTATTTAGTCTTCTACTCCTTCTTTTTTGCCTTCTTCTTCGTTATTTAGTCTTCTACTCCTTCTTTTTTGCCTTCTTCTTCGTTATTTAGTCTTCTACTCCTTCTTTTTTGCCTTCTTCTTCGTTATTTAGTCTTCTACTCCTTCTTTTTGCCTTCTTCTTCGTTATTTAGTCTTCTACTCCTTCTTTTTTGCCTTCTTCTTCGTTATTTAGTCTTCTACTCCTTCTTTTTTGCCTTCTTCTTCGTTATTTAGTCTTCTACTCCTTCTTTTTTTGCCTTCTTCTTCGTTATTTAGTCTTCTACTCCTTCTTTTTTGCCTTCTTCTTCGTTATTTAGTCTTCTACTCCTTCTTTTTTTGCCTTCTTCTTCGTTATTTAGTCTTCTACTCCTTCTTTTTTGCCTTCTTCTTCGTTATTTAGTCTTCTACTCCTTCTTTTTTGCCTTCTTCTTCGTTATTTAGTCTTCTACTCCTTCTTTTTTGCCTTCTTCTTCGTTATTTAGTCTTCTACTCCTTCTTTTTTGCCTTCTTCTTACGTATTTAGTCTTCTACTCCTTCTTTTTTGCCTTCTTCTTCGTTATTTAGTCTTTTTTTGCCTTCTTCTTCGTTATTTAGTCTTCTACTCCTTCTTTTTTGCCTTCTTCTTCGTTATTTAGTCTTCTACTCCTTCTTTTTTGCCTTCTTCTTCGTTATTTAGTCTTCTACTCCTTCTTTTTTGCCTTCTTCTTCGTTATTTAGTCTTTTTTTGCCTTCTTCTTCGTTATTTAGTCTTCTACTCCTTCTTTTTTGCCTTCTTCTTCGTTATTTAGTCTTCTACTCCTTCTTTTTTGCCTTCTTCTTCGTTATTTAGTCTTCTACTCCTTCTTTTTTGCCTTCTTCTTCGTTATTAAGTCTTCTACTCCTTCTTTTTTGCCTTCTTCTTCGTTATTTAGTCTTCTACTCCTTCTTTTTTGCCTTCTTCTTCGTTATTTAGTCTTCTACTCCTTCTTTTTTGCCTTCTTCTTCGTTATTTAGTCTTCTACTCCTTCTTTTTTGCCTTCTTCTTCGTTATTTAGTCTTCTACTCCTTCTTTTTTGCCTTCTTCTTCGTTATTTAGTCTTCTACTCCTTCTTTTTTGCCTTCTTCTTCGTTATTTAGTCTTCTACTCCTTCTTTTTTGCCTTCTTCTTCGTTATTTAGTCTTCTACTCCTTCTTTTTTGCCTTCTTCTTCGTTATTTAGTCTTCTACTCCTTCTTTTTTGCCTTCTTCTTCGTTATTTAGTCTTCTACTCCTTCTTTTTTGCCTTCTTCTTCGTTATTTAGTCTTCTACTCCTTCTTTTTTGCCTTCTTCTTCGTTATTTAGTCTTCTACTCCTTCTTTTTTGCCTTCTTCTTCGTTATTTAGTCTTCTACTCCTTCTTTTTTGCCTTCTTCTTCGTTATTTAGTCTTCTACTCCTTCTTTTTTGCCTTCTTCTTCGTTATTTAGTCTTCTACTCCTTCTTTTTTGCCTTCTTCTTCGTTATTTAGTCTTCTACTCCTTCTTTTTTGCCTTCTTCTTCGTTATTTAGGCTTCTACTCCTTCTATTTTGCCTTCTTCTTCGTTATTTAGTCTTCTACTCCTTCTTTTTTGCCTTCTTCTTCGTTATTTAGTCTTCTACTCCTTCTTTTTTGCCTTCTTCTTCGTTATTTAGTCTTCTACTCCTTCTTTTTTGCCTTCTTCTTCGTTATTTAGTCTTCTACTCCTTCTTTTTTGCCTTCTTCTTCGTTATTTAGTCTTCTACTCCTTCTTTTTTGCCTTCTTCTTCGTTATTTAGTCTTTTTTGCCTTCTTCTTCGTTATTTAGTCTTCTACTCCTTCTTTTTGCCTTCTTCTTCGTTATTTAGTCTTCTACTCCTTCTTTTTTGCCTTCTTCTTCGTTATTTAGTCTTCTACTCCTTCTTTTTTGCCTTCTTCTTCGTTATTTAGTCTTCTACTCCTTCTTTTTTGCCTTCTTCTTCGTTATTTAGTCTTCTACTCCTTCTTTTTTGCCTTCTTCTTCGTTATTTAGTCTTCTACTCCTTCTTTTTTGCCTTCTTCTTCGTTATTTAGTCTTCTACTCCTTCTTTTTTGCCTTCTTCTTCGTTATTTAGTCTTCTACTCCTTCTTTTTTGCCTTCTTCTTCGTTATTTAGTCTTCTACTCCTTCTTTTTTTGCCTTCTTCTTCGTTATTTAGTCTTCTACTCCTTCTTTTTTTGCCTTCTTCTTCGTTATTTAGTCTTCTACTCCTTCTTTTTTGCCTTCTTCTTCGTTATTTAGTCTTCTACTCCTTCTTTTTTGCCTTCTTCTTCGTTATTTAGTCTTCTACTCCTTCTTTTTTGCCTTCTTCTTCGTTATTTAGTCTTCTACTCCTTCTTTTTTGCCTTCTTCTTCGTTATTTAGTCTTCTACTCCTTCTTTTTTGCCTTCTTCTTCGTTATTTAGTCTTTTTTGCCTTCTTCTTCGTTATTTAGTCTTCTACTCCTTCTTTTTTGCCTTCTTCTTCGTTATTTAGTCTTCTACTCCTTCTTTTTTGCCTTCTTCTTCGTTATTTAGTCTTCTACTCCTTCTTTTTTGCCTTCTTCTTCGTTATTTAGTCTTCTACTCCTTCTTTTTTGCCTTCTTCTTCGTTATTTAGTCTTCTACTCCTTCTTTTTTGCCTTCTTCTTCGTTATTTAGTCTTCTACTCCTTCTTTTTTGCCTTCTTCTTCGTTATTTAGTCTTCTACTCCTTCTTTTTGCCTTCTTCTTCGTTATTTAGTCTTCTACTCCTTCTTTTTTGCCTTCTTCTTCGTTATTTAGTCTTCTACTCCTTCTTTTTTGCCTTCTTCTTCGTTATTTAGTCTTCTACTCCTTCTTTTTTGCCTTCTTCTTCGTTATTTAGTCTTCTACTCCTTCTTTTTTGCCTTCTTCTTCGTTATTTAGTCTTCTACTCCTTCTTTTTTGCCTTCTTCTTCGTTATTTAGTCTTCTACTCCTTCTTTTTTGCCTTCTTCTTCGTTATTTAGTCTTCTACTCCTTCTTTTTTGCCTTCTTCTTCGTTATTTAGTCTTCTACTCCTTCTTTTTTGCCTTCTTCTTCGTTATTTAGTCTTCTACTCCTTCTTTTTTGCCTTCTTCTTCGTTATTTAGTCTTCTACTCCTTCTTTTTTGCCTTCTTCTTCGTTATTTAGTCTTCTACTCCTTCTTTTTTGCCTTCTTCTTCGTTATTTAGTCTTCTACTCCTTCTTTTTTGCCTTCTTCTTCGTTATTTAGTCTTCTACTCCTTCTTTTTTGCCTTCTTCTTCGTTATTTAGTCTTCTACTCCTTCTTTTTTGCCTTCTTCTTCGTTATTTAGTCTTCTACTCCTTCTTTTTTGCCTTCTTCTTCGTTATTTAGTCTTCTACTCCTTCTTTTTTGCCTTCTTCTTCGTTATTTAGTCTTCTACTCCTTCTTTTTTGCCTTCTTCTTCGTTATTTAGTCTTCTACTCCTTCTTTTTTGCCTTCTTCTTCGTTATTTAGTCTTCTACTCCTTCTTTTTTGCCTTCTTCTTCGTTATTTAGTCTTCTACTCCTTCTTTTTTGCCTTCTTCTTCGTTATTTAGTCTTCTACTCCTTCTTTTTTGCCTTCTTCTTCGTTATTTAGTCTTCTACTCCTTCTTTTTTGCCTTCTTCTTCGTTATTTAGTCTTCTACTCCTTCTTTTTTGCCTTCTTCTTCGTTATTTAGTCTTCTACTCCTTCTTTTTTGCCTTCTTCTTCGTTATTTAGTCTTCTACTCCTTCTTTTTTGCCTTCTTCTTCGTTATTTAGTCTTTTTTTGCCTTCTTCTTCGTTATTTAGTCTTCTACTCCTTCTTTTTTGCCTTCTTCTTCGTTATTTAGTCTTCTACTCCTTCTTTTTTGCCTTCTTCTTCGTTATTTAGTCTTCTACTCCTTCTTTTTTGCCTTCTTCTTCGTTATTTAGTCTTCTACTCCTTCTTTTTTGCCTTCTTCTTCGTTATTTAGTCTTCTACTCCTTCTTTTTTGCCTTCTTCTTCGTTATTTAGTCTTCTACTCCTTCTTTTTTGCCTTCTTCTTCGTTATTTAGTCTTCTACTCCTTCTTTTTTGCCTTCTTCTTCGTTATTTAGTCTTCTACTCCTTCTTTTTTGCCTTCTTCTTCGTTATTTAGTCTTCTACTCCTTCTTTTTTGCCTTCTTCGTTATTTAGTCTTTTTTGCCTTCTTCTTCGTTATTTAGTCTTCTACTCCTTCTTTTTTGCCTTCTTCTTCGTTATTTAGTCTTCTACTCCTTCTTTTTTGCCTTCTTCTTCGTTATTTAGTCTTCTACTCCTTCTTTTTTGCCTTCTTCTTCGTTATTTAGTCTTTTTTGCCTTCTTCTTCGTTATTTAGTCTTCTACTCCTTCTTTTTTGCCTTCTTCTTCGTTATTTAGTCTTCTACTCCTTCTTTTTTGCCTTCTTCTTCGTTATTTAGTCTTCTACTCCTTCTTTTTTGCCTTCTTCTTCGTTATTTAGTCTTCTACTCCTTCTTTTTTGCCTTCTTCTTCGTTATTTAGTCTTCTACTCCTTCTTTTTTGCCTTCTTCTTCGTTATTTAGTCTTCTACTCCTTCTTTTTTGCCTTCTTCTTCGTTATTTAGTCTTCTACTCCTTCTTTTTTGCCTTCTTCTTCGTTATTTAGTCTTCTACTCCTTCTTTTTTGCCTTCTTCTTCGTTATTTAGTCTTCTACTCCTTCTTTTTTGCCTTCTTCTTCGTTATTTAGTCTTCTACTCCTTCTTTTTTGCCTTCTTCTTCGTTATTTAGTCTTCTACTCCTTCTTTTTTGCCTTCTTCTTCGTTATTTAGTCTTCTACTCCTTCTTTTTGCCTTCTTCTTCGTTATTTAGTCTTCTACTCCTTCTTTTTTGCCTTCTTCTTCGTTATTTAGTCTTCTACTCCTTCTTTTTTGCCTTCTTCTTCGTTATTTAGTCTTCTACTCCTTCTTTTTTGCCTTCTTCTTCGTTATTTAGTATTCTACTTCTTCTTCGTTATTTAGTCTTCTACTCCTTCTTTTTTGCCTTCTTCTTCGTTATTTAGTCTTCTACTCCTTCTTTTTTGCCTTCTTCTTCGTTATTTAGTCTTCTACTCCTTCTTTTTTGCCTTCTTCTTCGTTATTTAGTCTTCTACTCCTTCTTTTTTGCCTTCTTCTTCGTTATTTAGTCTTCTACTCCTTCTTTTTTGCCTTCTTCTTCGTTATTTAGTCTTCTACTCCTTCTTTTTTGCCTTCTTCTTCGTTATTTAGTCTTCTACTCCTTCTTTTTGCCTTCTTCTTCGTTATTTAGTCTTCTACTCCTTCTTTTTTGCCTTCTTCTTCGTTATTTAGTCTTCTACTCCTTCTTTATTGCCTTCTTCTTCGTTATTTAGTCTTCTACTCCTTCTTTTTTGCCTTCTTCTTCGTTATTTAGTCTTCTACTCCTTCTTTTTTGCCTTCTTCTTCGTTATTTAGTCTTCTACTCCTTCTTTTTTGCCTTCTTCTTCGTTATTTAGTCTTCTACTCCTTCTTTTTTGCCTTCTTCTTCGTTATTTAGTCTTCTACTCCTTCTTTTTTGCCTTCTTCTTCGTTATTTAGTCTTCTACTCCTTCTTTTTTGCCTTCTTCTTCGTTATTTAGTCTTCTACTCCTTCTTTTTTGCCTTCTTCTTCGTTATTTAGTCTTCTACTCCTTCTTTTTTGCCTTCTTCTTCGTTATTTAGTCTTCTACTCCTTCTTTTTTGCCTTCTTCTTCGTTATTTAGTCTTCTACTCCTTCTTTTTTGCCTTCTTCTTCGTTATTTAGTCTTCTACTCCTTCTTTTTTGCCTTCTTCTTCGTTATTTAGTCTTCTACTCCTTCTTTTTGCCTTCTTCTTCGTTATTTAGTCTTCTACTCCTTCTTTTTTGCCTTCTTCTTCGTTATTTAGTCTTCTACTCCTTCTTTTTGCCTTCTTCTTCGTTATTTAGTCTTCTACTCCTTCTTTTTTGCCTTCTTCTTCGTTATTTAGTCTTCTACTCCTTCTTTTTTGCCTTCTTCTTCGTTATTTAGTCTTCTACTCCTTTTTTTGCCTTCTTCTTCGTTATTTAGTCTTCTACTCCTTCTTTTTTGCCTTCTTCTTCGTTATTTAGTCTTCTACTCCTTCTTTTTTGCCTTCTTCTTCGTTATTTAGTCTTCTACTCCTTCTTTTTTGCCTTCTTCTTCGTTATTTAGTCTTCTACTCCTTCTTTTTTGCCTTCTTCTTCGTTATTTAGTCTTCTACTCCTTCTTTTTTGCCTTCTTCTTCGTTATTTAGTCTTCTACTCCTTCTTTTTGCCTTCTTCTTCGTTATTTAGTCTTCTACTCCTTCTTTTTTGCCTTCTTCTTCGTTATTTAGTCTTCTACTCCTTCTTTATTGCCTTCTTCTTCGTTATTTAGTCTTCTACTCCTTCTTTTTTGCCTTCTTCTTCGTTATTTAGTCTTCTACTCCTTCTTTTTTGCCTTCTTCTTCGTTATTTAGTCTTCTACTCCTTCTTTTTTGCCTTCTTCTTCGTTATTTAGTGTTCTACTCCTTCTTTTTTGCCTTCTTCTTCGTTATTTAGTCTTTTTTGCCTTCTTCTTCGTTATTTGGTCTTCTACTCCTTCTTTATTGCCTTCTTCTTCGTTATTTAGTCTTCTACTCCTTCTTTTTTGCCTTCTTCTTCGTTATTATTAGGCTTCTACTCCTTCTTTTTTGCCTTCTTCTTCGTTATTTAGTCTTTTTTGCCTTCTTCTTCGTTATTTAGTCTTCTACTCCTTCTTTTTTGCCTTCTGTTCATGCTGAACAAGGGGCAATATCGCCAGGGGAGCATCTCTGGGGAAAATGTACCTGTCGCCATATTAGTGGTACCTCTCTTTTATGACTCTGAAAATAAACTCCAAAGAAGACGGATCGTCCTCCTCATCAGCATATCGAACTCTGCCATCTTTTATTGGGAATTTTCTGGACTTGTACTTGCCACGGCCCCCGACAGCTTCATTTTTGGTCCTTCGCCCGAGATATTCCAGCGCCTTTTTTGCCAAGATAAGTACGGTGCCGAAATTCCCATCATATATGTATGTACATACATGCATATATATGTAGATATACTGCTGCATCCAATTTATTTAAAGCACTACCAACTTGGGCAGTAGTATATGTATATATATGCATGTGTTTACATGGCTATATGCCCCTTTCCTATTTTCTAAATCAGCCAATATCCGAAAAGGTTTACATCCAGTTTTTTTTCCATACATAAAAAACCATACATCCACACCGATTCCGTAGTATATGTACGTACATACATACTTACACAATTTGCATACGCACATAGGTATGTACGAACATTGCCGATTTATGAACATACATATGGAGATCACCTTTGGTTCACAAATCGGCGGCATTTAGAAGAGAAAATAAATAAAGATCATATCCATCCACCATAAATATACATATTTTCCATCCACTGCACATTAACAACAAAACAAAAAAAAGATAAATAAAGATAACCCCCTCCTCCAGCTGGCCGATCATACGTGCATACATATATGCACATATCCATATACATAAATTGCTGGACCGGCAATTGAGCATCGGCAGCTATCAGTGTCGCTGCATTCAAACACAAAACCAAGTGAAACAAACAAAATTAAAATCTGCGTTTTTAATAGTTTTTTTTTTTTTTGTTTGTTTATTTTGCGTAAATACATAGGTATGTAAGTACTGGCCGCCAAGGTTGCGACGCTATTACCATACGCGTCTGTTAATGAGCCGTTCACACTTGGGTGCATTTTTTTTTTGCATTATTGGTTTTTGAGTTTCAATTCGACTAATTTACAACCTAATTTTTCCAAATCGTGTACACCGTTCCGATTATTTTTTTGGTACGCATTATCCAGCGTCCAAGCATATCTTAAAAGGCGATAAGCATACATTTTCGATTTATCCTTTTGTCTTCACTTTCCAACCCCACAGTATTTTTCGACAAACATTTATTTGTCCCCGAATAATTGATTCTACATATTTTTTCTCGGTTCTATTTCAAATCGATAATTATAATTTTGTCGATTAACTCTGTTTTCCTGCGCTTATCCAGCGTCCCTGTATTGATTTAAAAATCGATAACATCCTTTTCGAGTATTATTTGTTTATTTACGCTTATCCAGCGTCCCTGCACTTATTCCAAATCGATAAATATAATTTTTTCGATTAACTCTGTTTTTCCTGCGCTTATCCAGCGTCCCTGTATTGATTTAGAATCGATAACATCCTTTTCGAGTATTATTTGTTTATTTACGCTTATCCAGCGTCCCTGCACTTATTCCAAATCGATAAATATAATTTTTTCGATTAACTCTGTTTTCCTGCGCTTATCCAGCGTCCCTCTATTGATTTAAAATCGATAACATCCTTTTCGATTAATTTGTTCTACGCGTTATCCAGCGCCCCCATATCTTTAAACCGGGTACATCCGTGCCAACGCGTTATCCAGCGCCCCCATATCTTTTGAACCGAGCACATTCGTGTCAACGCGTTATCCAGCGTCCCTGTATTAATTGGAAATCGATAGCTTTTTTTCGATTAATTTGTTCTACGCGTTATCCAGCGCCCCCATATCTTTAAACCGGGTACATCCGTGCCAACGCGTTATCCAGCGCCCCCATATCTTTTGAACCGAGTGCATTCGTGTCAACGCGTTATCCAGCGTCCCTGTATTAATTGGAAATCGATAGCATTTTTTCGATTAATTTGTTCTACGCGTTATCCAGCGCCCCCATATCTTTCGAACCGAGTACATCCGTGTCAACGCGCCATCCAGCGCCCCCTTATCCTTCAAATCGATAACCATTTTGAACGCTTTATCCAGCGTCCCTGTATTGATTTAAAATCGATAACCATCAATTTTGAACGCTTCATCCAGCGTCCCCGGACTAATTGAAATCGATAACATTTTTTCGATTAACTCGGTTTTTTTTTTTTTGCGCTTATCCAGCGGCCCCTCTCCGAACCACGTCAAAGTCGATAGACTACCTCACTCACTTACATTTTCCGGCTCCTACGAGAGCTACGAGAGCCAATTGGTGACGGTGAGGAACCAAAATCCTTTTTGGCCGTTTCTAAGGAAAAAGAGTCTCACAGAGTCAGGGAAAAGAGTGAATCTACTGTGCCTTCCAAAAGCGAAAATCCCTCTCGCAGCAAAGGCCCATTGACAACCGCAACTCCACTAAGATCTTCGAGCACGTCGTTTGAAGTTCCACGGTCTGTTCCATCCACAAAAGCCGCAAGGTCAGTCGTATCTCCCCACCTCACTAGAGCAAGTGGCAGAATGGCTCAAGCTGAGGGAGACAGGGCCTTGAGGAAGTTCACGACCATAACCGATAGGGTGAGTCAGTTTGAAGCCAGAATCAATACCAATGAGGACACAAATCCGTCCATCCACACGAGTAGGGTTCGACTCGAGCAGATCAGGGCCCTCTGGGACAAGGTGGAAAAGGAATATGAGACGTGCTCCGAAGTTGTGGCCAGTCAAACCTGCAAAGACAAAATAACAGCCATGCAATCCAAGTATGACGACTGTTATACCGTTTACGAGCGGTGCGCAGCAAGCCTCAATGAGATCATTGCAGATTCACGCGCACAACAGTCTGTTCAGTCCTCCAATCTGACGCCGTCTCAGGGCGGATGTCGCTTACCTCCAGTCGAGTGCGAAGTTTTCAATGGTGACTATGTTCAATGGCCCACATTTCGGGACCTTTTCTCCGCCATCTATATACGCAATCCTCGGCTTTCAGAAGTCGAAAAACTGTTCCATCTCAATGCGAAGACGAGCGGCGAGGCCAAATCCATTGTGGCCTTATCTCCGTTGACCAATGATGGTTTTGAGTCAGCATGGAGAAACTTGCAGAATCGGTTCGAGAACAAGAGGCTGCTGGTCAATAGCCAATTAAAGATCTTGTTTAATTTGCCTTCTGTTGCCCAGGAATGCGGAAAATCCTTGAAGCATTTAGAGAGCACAATCCAAGGTTGTTTAACGGCCCTGCAATTAGCAAGAGTCGAGACCACGAATTGGGATTGCCCTGCTTGTTTTCCTGTGCTCGTCCAAGTTGCCAAAACTAACTTTGGCTCTTTGGGAACAGTCCCTGCTAAGTAAGTCAGAGGTTCCACTCTGGGCTGAATTCCAGGCCTTCTTAAAAGATCGTCATCGAACGCTTGAGGCGATTGAGGAGTTCAAGCCAAACGCGAGCGTTCAATCCAGGGCACTGAGGGCTGACAATAGCTCGCGGTCGATCCAAACCTTCGAAAACAGAGTTACGGTAAACCCGCAATCCTGTAAACTCTGTGCACAAGAGAACCATCCACTCCGTGTATGTCCTCTATTCTTGCGAATGTCAGTCGCAGATCGAGAGAGACATGTGAAACAGCAGAAGTTGTGCTTGAACTGCTTCGCAAGAACGCATCTGCTCCGGGACTGCAACAGCACGCATAATTGCTACACCTGCAGTGGACGTCACAATACTCTCCTGCATCGAAGCGGCCCTCCGCCAGTCCATTCAGTGGTTATGCCTGACCAACAGTCCCATCCATCCACAGCAATCCAGCAACATATACAGTCCACTCCATCGACGGGTCAAGCGAATGTGCAAACGTTTCTTGCCGTTAACACGCAAGGGGTCCTCCTGAGTACGGCAATAATAGAAGTTTGCCATTTGGGCATCAAATACTCAGCACGGGCTCTCATTGACTCAGGTTCCGAGGCAACCTTTATCTCAGAACGGTTGTTCAACCTGATTAAGTTGCCTTATGAGTCCATCCAAGCGCAAGTTTCAGGGGTCAACCTTTCCGTTGCAGCTCAGCCCCGTAAGCGTTGTCAATTCAGACTAGGTTCTCCCGTCAAGCCCCATATCCAAATTGAAACCTGTGCGTATGTGCTACCACAGTTAGCCGGGAATCTCCCATCCTACACTATACCAGAGGATTCATTAAAGGATCTTCCACCTCTGCAACTAGCAGATCCAGATTTCTACCGGAGCTCGCCGATTGACGTGCTTATTGGTGCCGATATCCTGCCATCAATCATGCTCAGAGGCTCCCATTCCAATATTTGTGGAACACTCCTTGGTCAAGAGACCATATTCGGGTGGACTCTTTGCGGTCCTATTGCAACGAGTCCCATAAGCAGAATCTGTTCTTTTTCAGCCCGATTAGCAGTGACCGAGTCCAAACCAGGCAGCATCCTCACCAAATTTGGGGAGGTGGAGGATGTTCCAGTGAAGTTAGTAAAGGAATCCACCTCGGTTTGCGAGGAGAACTTTATCCGATCCACCAAAAGAAGTGAGGATGGAAGATATGTTGTTTCGTTGCCCTTTAAAGAGCCGGACAATATTAAGCTGGGACATTCCAGACCCATCGCACTAGCTCAGTACCTCCGAAACGAAATGCGATTAAGTAAAGATCTTCCATTGAAGGAGCAGTACGACTCAGTCATTCGAGAGTACTTAGACTTAGGTCATATGCACCAAGTCTCCTGACGACTCTAGCAGTTTTTATCTGCCTCATCACGCTGTCTTCAAACCAGATAGCACCACGACGAAGGTTCGCGTCGTGTTTAACGCTTCCAATCCCTCATCAAACGGGAACAGCCTCAATGATATCCTTCATGCGGGGCCTGTACTACAGTCCGATCTGACTATTCAGATTCTAAAATGGCGTTTCCTTAAGTATGTTTTTAATGCGGACATCACAAAGATGTATCGGCAAATCCGGGTCAATCCTGATCACACGCGCTTTCAGAAAATCTTATTCCGCAACAAATACGGTGAGCTCTGTGACTATGAACTCGACACAGTCACCTTCGGCGTAAATTGTGCGCCGTTCCTGGCCATCAGAGTGCTTCAGCAGTTGGCTCAGGACATCCGAGGCCAATATCCTTTGGCCAGCGACATCATTTCGAATTTTATGTACGTGGACGATGTGCTCGCAGGGGCTCACACTCGGCAGTCGGCAGTTTTAGCCATTAAAGAACTTCGGCTGGCTCTCGAGAGTGCCGGTTTTCCACTGCGCAAGTGGACCTCCAACGAAAGGAGACTCCTACAAGCGATTCCGAGGGAACATTTGGTCAGTGCAGACTTCCTTGAGCTGGAAGATGCCAGCACGGCGAAAACTCTCGGGATCCGTTGGCAAGCTACATCCGATAGTTTCTTTTTTGTTCCAATGGTGATCCCCCTGCAAACTGCCTACACCAAACGAGAGGTTTTGTCTCAGATAGCCAAACTTTTCGACCCAGCAGGGTGGTTATCGCCTTTCGTAATCCGAGCCAAGATTTTCATGCAGGAAATTTGGCTACGGGAGCTAGGCTGGGATCAGCCACTCCCCACCGACCTTGTGACCAAGTGGCAAGAGTTTTTGAAAGGGTATCCAATCCTGAGGGAAATTCGTAGTCCGACATGGGTGCGTTTCCATCCTGCAGCCAAATTGCAGTACCAGGACGCGTATGGGGCTGCCATTTTCATCCGAGTCGAAACGACTGATGGCTGGTGTACCCATCGGCTGACATCCAAAGCCAGAGTTGCTAGTCAGGTCCATATCCATACCCCGCCTGGAGCGGTTTTCTACCTTCGACCGCCACAACATGGGGCGTCATCCGACGACCAGCTGCGAAAATTATTCGCCTCCCAATGGACGGCCCCACTGACCATAGTGACTCCTCAATAGATTAGTCCTTCCAATTGACATTTACTAGTCCTAAGTTGTGTCATCCAACGTCGTCGTTCCGTCCACGTGTCTTGTTCATCCTCATCCATAACACTTCATTTTCATATTTATCCATTTCTCTGTTTTTAACGTAGATCCGTGTATACAATAGCTCCAACGACCCACCGAAATCCTCGTCGCTCATCCGGGAGCAATGTATACAGATGTCGAGTCTGCGGGAGAGTCCACGCTCTGAGGGTTTGCCAACGGTTTCTCCAACTGCCGGCTGTGAAGCGGCTCCGCGCGGTACTAATTAACCAGTACTGCGCGAACCGTCTGGCAAGGAGGCTCATCACACGCTGCTGCACCTCCACACTGGGCAGCCTCGCTCTTCGCGGCCCCGACAAAGGCGCAACCCACCCTCGGATTCTCGGCCTCAGCGGCAGCCACAGCAGCGCCAGCAGGCGCCTGTATCCGGACCTCGGCGGCCCGCCACGCCAATGGATATGTCTCCATCCCGCAGCCGGTCGTGCACGCCTATCCTGGCGCGCACGAGGGTTAGCATCCTCTCCGGACGGTGTTCCCTTTCGTAGATCGCAAGTATTCCTCTTGCGAGGGGGGGAGAATGTTCATGCTGAACAAGGGGCAATATCGCCAGGGGAGCATCTCTGGGGAAAATGTACCTGTCGCCATATTAGTGGTACCTCTCTTTTATGACTCTGAAAATAAACTCCAAAGAAGACGGATCGTCCTCCTCATCAGCATATCGAACTCTGCCATCTTTTATTGGGAATTTTCTGGACTTGTACTTGCCACGGCCCCCGACAGCTTCACCTTCTTCTTCGTTATTTAGTCTTCTACTCCTTCTTTTTTGCCTTCTTCTTCGTTATTTAGTCCTCTACTCCTTCTTTTTTGCCTTCTTCTTCGTTATTTAGTCTTTTTTGCCTTCTTCTTCGTTATTTGGTCTTCTACTCCTTCTTTTTTGCCTTCTTCTTCGTTATTTAGTCTTCTACTCCTTCTTTATTGCCTTCTTCTTCGTTATTTAGTCTTCTACTCCTTCTTTTTTGCCTTCTTCTTCGTTATTTAGTCTTCTACTCCTTCTTTTTTGCCTCTTCTTCGTTATTTTGTCTTCTACTCCTTCTTTTTTGCCTTCTTCTTCGTTATTTAGTCTTCTACTCCTTCTTTTTTGCCTCTTCTTCGTTATTTAGTCTTCTACTCCTTCTTTTTTTTTTGGATTCTTCTTCGTTATTTAGTCTTCTACTCCTTCTTTTTTGCCTTCTTCTTCGTTATTTAGTCTTCTACTCGTTCTTTTTTGCCTTCTTCTTCGTTATTTAGTCTTCTACTCCTTCTTTTTTGCCTTCTTCTTCGTTATTTAGTCTTCTACTCCTTCTTTTTTGCCTTCTTCTTCGTTATTTAGTCTTCTACTCCTTCTTTTTTGCCTTCTTCTTCGTTATTATTAGGCTTCTACTCCTTCTTTTTTGCCTTCTTCTTCGTTATTTAGTCTTTTTTGCCTTCTTCTTCGTTATTTAGTCTTCTACTCCTTCTTTTTTGCCTTCTTCTTCGTTATTTAGTCTTCTACTCCTTCTTTATTGCCTTCTTCTTCGTTATTTAGTCTTCTACTCCTTCTTTTTTGCCTTCTTCTTCGTTATTTAGTCTTCTACTCCTTCTTTTTTGCCTTCTTCTTCGTTATTTAGTCTTTTTTTGCCTTCTTCTTCGTTATTTAGTCTTCTACTCCTTCTTTTTTGCCTTCTTCTTCGTTATTTAGTCTTCTACTCCTTCTTTATTGCCTTCTTCTTCGTTATTTAGTCTTCTACTCCTTCTTTTTTGCCTTCTTCTTCGTTATTTAGTCTGCTACTCCTTCTTTTTTGCCTTCTTCTTCGTTATTTAGTCTTTTTTGCCTTCTTCTTCGTTATTTAGTCTTCTACTCCTTCTTTTTTGCCTTCTTCTTCGTTATTTAGTCTTCTACTCCTTCTTTTTTGCCTTCTTCTTCGTTATTTAGTCTTCTACTCCTTCTTTTTTGCCTTCTTCTTCGTTATTTAGTCTTCTACTCTTTCTTTTTTGCCTCTTCTTCGTTATTTAGTCTTCTACTCCTTCTTTTTTGCCTTCTTCTTCGTTATTTAGTCTTTTTTGCCTTCTTCTTCGTTATTTAGTCTTCTACTCCTTCTTTTTTGCCTTCTTCTTCGTTATTTAGTCTTCTACTCCTTCTTTATTGCCTTCTTCTTCGTTGTTTAGTCTTCTACTCCTTCTTTTTTGCCTTCTTCTTCGTTATTTAGTCTTCTACTCCTTCTTTTTTGCCTTCTTCTTCGTTATTTAGTCTTCTACTCCTTCTTTTTTGCCTTCGTCTTCGTTATTTAGTGTTCTACTCCTTCTTTTTTGCCTTCTTCTTCGTTATTTAGTCTTTTTTGCCTTCTTCTTCGTTATTTGGTCTTCTACTCCTTCTTTTTTGCCTTCTTCTTTGTTATTTAGTCTTCTACTCCTTCTTTTTTGCCTTCTTCTTCGTTATTTAGTCTTCTACTCCTTCTTTTTTGCCTTCTTTTTCGTTATTTAGTCTTCTACTCCTTCTTTTTTGCCTTCTTCTTCGTTATTTAGTCTTCTACTCCTTCTTTTTTGCGTTCTTCTTCGTTATTTAGTCTTCTACTCCTTCGTTTTTGCCTTCTTCTTCGTTATTTAGTCTTCTACTCCTTCTTTTTTGCCTTCTTCTTCGTTATTTAGTCTTCTACTCCTTCTTTATTGCCTTCTTCTTCGTTATTTAGTCTTCTACTCCTTCTTTTTTGCCTTCTTCTTCGTTATTTAGTCTTCTACTCCTTCTTTTTTGCCTTCTTCTTCGTTATTTAGTCTTTTTTGCCTTCTTCTTCGTTATTTAGTCTTCTACTCCTTCTTTTTTGCCTTCTTCTTCGTTATTTAGTCTTCTACTCCTTCTTTATTGCCTTCTTCTTCGTTATTTAGTCTTCTACTCCTTCTTTTTTGCCTTCTTCTTCGTTATTTAGTCTGCTACTCCTTCTTTTTTGCCTTCTTCTTCGTTATTTAGTCTTTTTTGCCTTCTTCTTCGTTATTTAGTCTTCTACTCCTTCTTTTTTGCCTTCTTCTTCGTTATTTAGTCTTCTACTCCTTCTTTTTTGCCTTCTTCTTCGTTATTTAGTCTTCTACTCCTTCTTTTTTGCCTTCTTCTTCGTTATTTAGTCTTCTACTCTTTCTTTTTTGCCTCTTCTTCGTTATTTAGTCTTCTACTCCTTCTTTTTTGCCTTCTTCTTCGTTATTTAGTCTTTTTTGCCTTCTTCTTCGTTATTTAGTCTTCTACTCCTTCTTTTTTGCCTTCTTCTTCGTTATTTAGTCTTCTACTCCTTCTTTATTGCCTTCTTCTTCGTTGTTTAGTCTTCTACTCCTTCTTTTTTGCCTTCTTCTTCGTTATTTAGTCTTCTACTCCTTCTTTTTTGCCTTCTTCTTCGTTATTTAGTCTTCTACTCCTTCTTTTTTGCCTTCTTCTTCGTTATTTAGTGTTCTACTCCTTCTTTTTTGCCTTCTTCTTCGTTATTTAGTCTTTTTTGCCTTCTTCTTCGTTATTTAGTCTTCTACTCCTTCTTTTTTGCCTTCTTCTTTGTTATTTAGTCTTCTACTCCTTCTTTTTTGCCTTCTTCTTCGTTATTTAGTCTTCTACTCCTTCTTTTTTGCCTTCTTTTTCGTTATTTAGTCTTATACTCCTTCTTTTTTGCCTTCTTCTTCGTTATTTAGTCTTCTACTCCTTCTTTTTTGCGTTCTTCTTCGTTATTTAGTCTTCTACTCCTTCTTTTTTGCCTTCTTCTTCGTTATTTAGTCTTCTACTCCTTCTTTTTTGCCTTCTTCTTCGTTATTTAGGCTTCTACTCCTTCTTTTTTGCCTCCTTCTTCGTTATTTAGTCTTCTACTCCTTCTTTTTTGCCTTCTTCTTCGTTATTTAGTCTTCTACTCCTTCTTTTTTGCCTTCTTCTTCGTTATTTAGTCTTCTACTCCTTCTTTTTTGCCTTCTTCTTCGTTATTTAGTCTTCGACTCCTTCTTTTTTGCCTTCTTCTTCGTTATTTAGTCTTCTACTCTGTTAGAAGACCCCTAATATCGATATATTATTTGAAGAACACACTTGATATCGATATTAGTGTGTCGTGGCAAAAACACAACTAATAGGAGATGTCCACACTATTCTGCGTGGTCTCTTCCTCTTCCTGTTTTATTCTTCTGAGAGAGAAGACGTGTTTATCTGATTTTTATTAAATAAAATAAAGTGCAGTGCAACGAAAAGAATTGAAATAAAAGGAAATATTGAACTTGATTAAAACGTGATTAAAACTATATACTGGATGGGTGCTGATTAAATGGGAATGCGGAGATATTTCTGGATTCATCGTGCAGCTTCTTTTTTGAGAAAACAGAAGCTTCTGAGAACCTCTTTTAATTAATAGGTTATGGGCCCAGTCCCGCCAAGGAAACTAAAGCTAAGTATCAAATCAATTAATAAACTTAAAAATTTAAAAGAACAAAAGAAATATTAAACCTTTCGATGGAGAGAAATACACTATCTGGAAATTCCGAGTAAGAGCACTTCTCAGTGAAACCGACGCCATTAAGGTTATAGACGGAACATGTGGTGAAAATATTGAGGAGTGGAATAAACTAGAAAAAACGGCGAAAAGTATAATAATAGAATATTTATCCGATTCGTTCCTCAGTTTTGCAACAACAGAGTGTAGTGCAAAAGAAATTCTGCAGAATTTGGATGCAATATATGAAAGAAAAAGCTTAGCGTCGCAGTTGTCTGTCCGTAAACAGTTATTATCATTAAAGCTAAAAGCCGATACGCCATTACTAAATCACTTTACAGTTTTTGACGATTTAGTAACTGAGTTGCTTGCTGCTGGAGCGAAATTGGAAGAGTTAGATAAGGTTTCTCACTTACTCTTAACACTTCCTTCGTCATACGACGGTGTAACTACTGCGATTGAAACTTTATCCGAAAATACTCTTACATTGGCGTTTGTAAAGAACAGACTTTTGGACCATGAAATAAAATTAAAAAATGCAAGTAAAGATACAAGTCTAAAAGTTTTACAAGCAGTCAAAAGAAACATTAGACCCAATAATTTTCAAAACAAAAACATAAATTTTAAGCAGAAATCAAAACTACACTTTAAAAATAAATTGAATATTAAAAAATGTTTCCATTGTGGCAAAAGTGGGCACTTCAAGAAAGATTGCTACATATATTTGAGGGAGAAAGAGAAAGAAAATAATAATGACAAAAACAAACATGCACAAATGGCAGAAGCTTCATCTGATTCGAATCGTTCCGGACTTGCGTTCATGTTTAAACGTGAAGTAGAACAAGAAAAACAAATTTCATTTCTTCTGGATTCAGGAGCATCTGACCACTTAATTAATGACGAGGGCTTATATAAGAGTTATACGATTTTGGAAACACCTATAAAAATTGGAGTAGCGAAGTGTGGCCAATTTATAAATGCAACAAAAATTGGCACAGTGGAATTGTTCACTAATTCTGAAGCGAGAGTTATTTTGAAAAATGTTTTGTTTTGTTCAGATGTTCCACACAATCTCTTGTCAGTAAAGAAAATGCAGGATGCTGGATTAACAATCTTGTTTCATCCAGGAGGTGTCTCTATTAGTAAAGCTGATGAAATTTTAATAAATGGTAAATATTTAGATAATGTTCCTATAATTAACCTCTCAAGTCCAAATAGGGCATTTCTTTCAAATTCTGTTAAAACTAATAATTATAAGTTATGGCATGAACGATTAGGGCACATAAGTAAGGGAAAATATTTAGAAATTAAATCACATAATATGTTCGGAGATATTGAGATGCTTAAAGATATAAAACCTAATGACGACATATGTGAAGCCTGTATTAGCGGCAAACAAGCAAGACTAAAATTTGAAAGATTTAAAAATAAAGATTATATTAATAGACCATTATTTGTTGTCCACTCAGATGTCTGTGGTCCGATTTCCCCTGCGACTATTGATAAAAAGAATTATTACGTTATTTTCGTTGACCAATATACCCACTATTGTGTCACATACCTATTAACTTATAAATCTGACGTATTCTCTGTATTTAAGGATTTCATCGCTAAAAGTGAAGCACATTTTAATTTAAAATTGGTTAATTTATATATTGACAATGGAAGAGAGTATCTATCTAATGATATGCGAGAATATTGTGTAGAAAAAGGCATTAGTTACCATCTTACAGTCCCACATACTCCGCAATTGAATGGTGTATCCGAAAGGATGATAAGATCCATTACAGAGAAAGCACGCACTTTAATTAGTGGTGCGAAAATGCAGAAGGAGTTTTGGGGTGAAGCTGTTTTGACAGCTACATACTTAATTAATCGAGTCCCAACCAATGCATTAAATGAAAGCAAGAAAACTCCTTATGAAATGTGGCATAGTAGAAAGCCCTGTCTCAAATATTTGAGAATTTTCGGTTCAACTGTATACATCCACAAGAAAATTAGAAAAAGAAAGTTTGATGAGAAATCGTGGAAGGGTATATTAGTTGGATATGAACCGAATGGATATAAGGTGTGGGATGGAAAATCAGGAAGATTTTCAGTTGCTAGAGATGTTATTTTTGACGAAAATAACATGATAAACTCAAGAGTTGAGTTAAGTGAAGAAATCATTGATTTCGATAATGGGATTATCGAAAGTTTAGATGATGATTTCAATAAAAACAATCAAATTGATGATCAATTGGAAATTGATAGTGATGGTTCTGATGGAGTTTCAGATGGAAGTCAAAGAAAGATGGTAACAGAAAAGAATGCCGATCCAGATGTATCTGGTGATGTTGAATCTAATGATTCAAAGATAAATGATGAAACAATTCGAAAAAGTGAACGGATAAGGAATAAGCCGAAATTGTCTTATTGGGATATGTTAAATAATTGTGTAATGAATGCTCAGTGTTCATTAGATAATCTACCAACTTCATTTAATGAAATAAAGAATAGAGGTGATAAAGAAAAATGGGAAGAGGCAATAAATGAAGAGTTAGATTCACACTTACTAAATAACACTTGGACACTTATGCAATTACCCGAAAATAAAAATGTTGTGGATTGTAAATGGGTATTTACAATAAAACGGAATGAATTTGGTCATCCGATTAAATATAAGGCGAGACTCGTGGCTCGGGGCTTTACACAAGAATACTTAATTGACTATAATGAAACCTTTGCACCTGTAGCAAGAATTTCTAGTTTTAGACTGATTATATCTATTGCTAATCAGTATAATCTTATGGTACACCATATGGACGTTAAAACAGCCTTTTTGAATGGTACACTTAAAGAAGAAATTTATATGAAAATACCGGATGGTCTGGTAAATGAGAAAAATGAAGTTTGTAAATTAAATAAGGCAATATATGGTTTAAAACAAGCTGCAAGGTGCTGGTTCGATAAATTTGAGCTAGTACTGAAAGAAATTGGTTTTGTTAATTCACCAGTAGATCGATGTATATATCTTCTTGATAAAGGAGATATATCTTCAAATATTTATGCTCTATTATATGTAGATGACTTGGTAATATCAACAAAGAATAAAGAAACTATGAAAAATTTTAAATCATATCTAATGAATAAGTTTAGAATGACAGATTTAAATGAAATTACATTTTTCTTAGGTATAAAAGTAGATAGAACTAAAGATCAAATAAAGTTAAGTCAATCTGCATATATAAAGAATACTATTTTAAAATTTAATATGGAAAATTGCAATCCAGTAAAATGTCCTCTTCCCAATAAGCTTAATCATATGGCCTTAAATTCAGATGAAAAATGCGATGCACCTTGTCGAAATCTAATAGGATGTTTGATGTACATTATGATATGTACAAGACCAGATCTGAGTGCATCAATAAATCTTTTAAGTCGTTACTGTGAAAATAATAGTATAGAGTTGTGGCAATGCCTTAAGAGAATTTTAAGATATCTAAAGGGTACAATAGATTTGAAATTAATTTTTCAAAGAAATAAACATTTTAATAACATTTTGGTAGGGTACGTAGATTCAGATTGGGGAGGCAGTGAGTCAGACAGGAAAAGCACAACTGGGTATATCTTTAAAATGTTTGATTCGAATATGATTTGTTGGAATACGAGAAAACAGAGTTCAGTAGCTGCTTCTTCAACAGAAGCTGAGTATATGGCATTTTTTGAAGCAGTAAGGGAGGCAATTTGGCTAAATTCTTTATTGACTAGCTTAAAACTTAAAAAAGAAAATCCAATTAAGATATATGAGGATAATCAAGGTTGTATATGTATTGCCAAAAACCCTTCATGCCATCCATAAACGAACAAAACATATAGATATAAAATATCATTTTACAAGGGAACAAATAGAAAAGAATCTAATTGAACTTGTATATATTCCCACAGATAAACAACTAGCGGATATGCTAACAAAACCGATACCAGCGCCACGGTTTTGTGAATTGCGAAACCAAATGAGTTTGATGGATTAATCAAATGAAGGAGAAAAGGATCTCATGGATATGGACTGAACCAAAATAATTTTTTTTTAATTTTTTATTTTGCTAAGAAATATTGTATAACGTAATTTCTAATTTCAAACTGGTTTGATTGAGGTTTTTCTGGGTTTTCCCTCAATCCAAGCAACGAATGTTGAACCATATTGTAATTTCCCAGAGCCTGCCTTATTGCTCAAGTTTGATTTAATCTTAATATATAAATAACAAACTATTAGTTATGTTTTTGAGGAGGTGTGTTAGAAGACCCCTAATATCGATATATTATTTGAAGAACACACTTGATATCGATATTAGTGTGTCGTGGCAAAAACACAACTAATAGGAGATGTCCACACTATTCTGCGTGGTCTCTTCCTCTTCCTGTTTTATTCTTCTGAGAGAGAAGACGTGTTTATCTGATTTTTATTAAATAAAATAAAGTGCAGTGCAACGAAAAGAATTGAAATAAAAGGAAATATTGAACTTGATTAAAACGTGATTAAAACTATATACTGGATGGGTGCTGATTAAATGGGATTGCGGAGATATTTCTAGATTCATCGTGCAGCTTCTTTTCTGAGAAAACAGAAGCTTCTGAGAACCTCTTTTATTTAGTCTACTCTTTCTTTTTTGCCTTCTTCTTCGTTATTTAGTCTTCTACTCCTTCTTTTTTTTTTGGATTCTTCTTCGTTATTTAGTCTTCTACTCCTTCTTTTTTGCCTTCTTCTTCGTTATTTAGTCTTCTACTCCTTCTTTTTTGCCTTCTTCTTCGTTATTTAGTCTTCTACTCCTTCTTTTTTGCCTTCTTCTTCGTTATTTAGTCTTCTACTCCTTCTTTTTTGCCTTCTTCTTCGTTATTTAGTCTTTTTTGCCTTCTTCTTCGTTATTTAGTCTTCTACTCCTTCTTTTTTGCCTTCTTCTTCGTTATTTAGTCTTCTACTCCTTCTTTTTTGCCTTCTTCTTCGTTATTTAGTCTTCTACTCCTTCTTTTTTGCCTTCTTCTTCGTTATTAAGTCTTCTACTCCTTCTTTTTTGCCTTCTTCTTCGTTATTTAGTCTTCTACTCCTTCTTTTTTGCCTTCTTCTTCGTTATTTAGTCTTTTTTGCCTTCTTCTTCGTTATTTAGTCTTCTACTCCTTCTTTTTTGCCTTCTTCTTCGTTATTTAGTCTTCTTCTCCTTCTTTTTTGCCTTCTTCTTCGTTATTTAGTCTTCTACTCCTTCTTTTTTGCTTTCTTCTTCGTTATTTAGTCTTCTACTCCTTCTTTTTTGCCTTCTTCTTCGTTATTTAGTCTTCTTCTCCTTCTTTTTTGCCTTCTTCTTCGTTATTTAGTCTTCTACTCCTTCTTTTTGCCTTCTTCTTCGTTATTTAGTCTTTTTTGCCTTCTTCTTCGTTATTTAGTCTTCTACTCCTTCTTTTTTGCCTTCTTCTTCGTTATTTAGTCTTCTACTCCTTCTTTTTTGCCTTCTTCTTCGTTATTTAGTCTTTTTTGCCTTCTTCTTCGTTATTTAGTCTTCTACTCCTTCTTTTTTGCCTTCTTCTTCGTTATTTAGTCTTCTACTCCTTCTTTTTTGCCTTCTTCTTCGTTATTTAGTCTTCGACTCCTTCTTTTTTGCCTTCTTCTTCGTTATTTAGTCTTCTACTCTGTTAGAAGACCCCTAATATCGATATATTATTTGAAGAACACTCTTGATATCGATATTAGTGTGTCGTGGCAAAAACACAACTAATAGGAGATGTCCACACTATTCTGCGTGGTCTCTTCCTCTTCCTGTTTTATTCTTCTGAGAGAGAAGACGTGTTTATCTGATTTTTATTAAATAAAATAAAGTGCAGTGCAACGAAAAGAATTGAAATAAAAGGAAATATTGAACTTGATTAAAACAAGATTAAAACTATATACTGGATGGGTGCTGATTAAATGGGATTGCGCAGATATTTCTGGATTCATCGTGCAGCTTCTTTTCTGAGAAAACAGAAGCTTCTGAGAACCTCTTTTAATTAATAGGTTATGGGCCCAGTCCCGCCAAGGAAACTAAAGCTAAGTATCAAATCAATTAATAAACTTAAAAATGGAAAAGAACAAAAGAAATATTAAACCTTTCGATGGAGAGAAATACTCTATCTGGAAATTCCGAGTAAGAGCACTTCTCAGTGAAACCGACGCCATTAAGGTTATAGACGGAACATGTGGTGAAAATATTGAGGAGTGGAATAAACTAGAAAAAACGGCGAAAAGTATAATAATAGAATATTTATCCGATTCGTTCCTCAGTTTTGCAACAACAGAGTGTAGTGCAAAAGAAATTCTGCAGAATTTGGATGCAATATATGAAAGGAAAAGCTTAGCGTCGCAGTTGTCTGTCCGTAAACAGTTATTATCATTAAAGCTAAAAGCCGATACGCCATTACTAAATCACTTTACAGTTTTTGACGATTTAGTAACTGAGTTGCTTGCTGCTGGAGCGAAATTGGAAGAGTTAGATAAGGTTTCTCACTTACTCTTAACACTTCCTTCGTCATACGACGGTGTAACTACTGCGATTGAAACTTTATCCGAAAATACTCTTACATTGGCGTTTGTAAAGAACAGACTTTTGGACCATGAAATAAAATTAAAAAATGCAAGTAAAGATACAAGTCTAAAAGTTTTACAAGCAGTCAAAAGAAACATTAGACCCAATAATTTTCAAAACAAAAACATAAATTTTAAGCAGAAATCAAAACTACACTTTAAAAATAAATTGAATATTAAAAAATGTTTCCATTGTGGCAAAAGTGGGCACTTCAAGAAAGATTGCTACATATATTTGAGGGAGAAAGAGAAAGAAAATAATAATGACAAAAACAAACATGCACAAATGGCAGAAGCTTCATCTGATTCGAATCGTTCCGGACTTGCGTTCATGTTTAAACGTGAAGTAGAACAAGAAAAACAAATTTCATTTCTTCTGGATTCAGGAGCATCTGACCACTTAATTAATGACGAGGGTTTATATAAGAGTTATACGATTTTGGAAACACCTATAAAAATTGCAGTAGCGAAGTGTGGCCAATTTATAAATGGAACAAAAATTGGCACAGTGGAATTGTTCACTAATTCTGAAGCGAGAGTTATTTTGAAAAATGTTTTGTTTTGTTCAGATGTTCCACACAATCTCTTGTCAGTAAAGAAAATGCAGGATGCTGGATTAACAATCTTGTTTCATCCAGGAGGTGTCTCTATTAGTAAAGCTGATGAAATTTTAATAAATGGTAAATATTTAGATAATGTTCCTATAATTAACCTCTCAAGTCCAAATAGGGCATTTCTTTCAAATTCTGTTAAAACTAATAATTATAAGTTATGGCATGAAATTAAATCACATAATATGTTCGGAGATATTGAGATGCTTAAAGATATAAAACCTAATGACGACATATGTGAAGCCTGTATTAGCGGCAAACAAGCTAGACTAAAATTTGAAAGATTTAAAAATAAAGATTATATTAATAGACCATTATTTGTTGTCCACTCAGATGTCTGTGGTCCGCAATTGAATGGTGTATCCGAAAGGATGATAAGATCCATTACAGAGAAAGCACGCACTTTAATTAGTGGTGCGAAATTGCAGAAGGAGTTTTGGGGTGAAGCTGTTTTGACAGCTACATACTTAATTAATCGAGTCCCAACCAATGCATTAAATGAAAGCAAGAAAACTCCTTATGAAATGTGGCATAGTAGAAAGCCCTGTCTCAAATATTTGAGAATTTTCGGTTCAACTGTATACATCCACAAGAAAATTAGAAAAAGAAAGTTTGATGAGAAATCGTGGAAGGGTATATTAGTTGGATATGAACCGAATGGATATAAGGTGTGGGATGGAAAATCAGGAAGATTTTCAGTTGCTAGAGATGTTATTTTTGACGAAAATAACATGATAAACTCAAGAGTTGAGTTAAGTGAAGAAATCATTGATTTCGATAATGGGATTATCGAAAGTTTAGATGATGATTTCAATAAAAACAATCAAATTGATGATCAATTGTAAATTGATAGTGATGGTTGATGGAGTTTCAGATGGAAGTCAAAGAAAGATGGTAACAGAAAAGAATGCCGATCCAGATGTATCTGGTGATGTTGAATCTAATGATTCAAAGATAAATGATGAAACAATTCGAAAAAGTGAACGGATAAGGAATAAGCCGAAATTGTCTTATTGGGATATGTTAAATAATTGTGTAATGAATGCTCAGTGTTCATTAGATAATCTACCAACTTCATTTAATGAAATAAAGAATAGAGGTGATAAAGAAAAATGGGAAGAGGCAATAAATGAAGAGTTAGATTCACACTTACTAAATAACACTTGGACACTTATGCAATTACCCGAAAATAAAAATGTTGTGGATTGTAAATGGGTATTTACAATAAAACGGAATGAATTTGGTCATCCGATTAAATATAAGGCGAGACTCGTGGCTCGGGGCTTTACACAAGAATACTTAATTGACTATAATGAAACCTTTGCACCTGTAGCAAGAATTTCTAGTTTTAGACTGATTATATCTATTGCTAATCAGTATAATCTTATGGTACACCATATGGACGTTAAAACAGCCTTTTTGAATGGTACACTTAAAGAAGAAATTTATATGAAAATACCGGATGGTCTGGTAAATGAGAAAAATGAAGTTTGTAAATTAAATAAGGCAATATATGGTTTAAAACAAGCTGCAAGGTGCTGGTTCGATAAATTTGAGCTAGTACTGAAAGAAATTGGTTTTGTTAATTCACCAGTAGATCGATGTATATATCTTCTTGATAAAGGAGATATATCTTCAAATATTTATGCTCTATTATATGTAGATGACTTGGTAATATCAACAAAGAATAAAGAAACTATGAAAAATTTTAAATCATATCTAATGAATAAGTTTAGAATGACAGATTTAAATGAAATTACATTTTTCTTAGGTATAAAAGTAGATAGAACAAAAGATCAAATAAAGTTAAGTCAATCTGCATATATAAAGAATACTATTTTAAAATTTAATATGGAAAATTGCAATCCAGTAAAATGTCCTCTTCCCAATAAGCTTAATCATATGGCCTTAAATTCAGATGAAAAATGCGATGCACCTTGTCGAAATCTAATAGGATGTTTGATGTACATTATGATATGTACAAGACCAGATCTGAGTGCATCAATAAATCTTTTAAGTCGTTACTGTGAAAATAATAGTATAGAGTTGTGGCAATGCCTTAAGAGAATTTTAAGATATCTAAAGGGTACAATAGATTTGAAATTAATTTTTCAAAGAAATAAACATTTTAATAACATTTTGGTAGGGTACGTAGATTCAGATTGGGGAGGCAGTGAGTCAGACAGGAAAAGCACAACTGGGTATATCTTTAAAATGTTTGATTCGAATATGATTTGTTGGAATACAAGAAAACAGAGTTCAGTAGCTGCTTCTTCAACAGAAGCTGAGTATATGGCATTGTTTGAAGCAGTAAGGGAGGCAATTTGGCTAAATTCTTTATTGACTAGCTTAAAACTTAAAAAAGAAAATCCAATTAAGATATATGAGGATAATCAAGGTTGTATATGTATTGCCAAAAACCCTTCATGCCATAAACGAACAAAACATATAGATATAAAATATCATTTTACAAGGGAACAAATAGAAAAGAATCTTTTTGCTTTCTTCTTCGTTATTTAGTCTTCTACTCCTTCTTTTTTGCCTTCTTCTTCGTTATTTAGTCTTCTTCTCCTTCTTTTTTGCCTTCTTCTTCGTTATTTAGTCTTCTACTCCTTCTTTTTGCCTTCTTCTTCGTTATTTAGTCTTTTTTGCCTTCTTCTTCGTTATTTAGTCTTCTACTCCTTCTTTTTTGCCTTCTTCTTCGTTATTTAGTCTTCTACTCCTTCTTTTTTGCCTTCTTCTTCGTTATTTAGTCTTCTACTCCTTCTTTTTTGCCTTCTTCTTCGTTATTTAGTCTTCTACTCCTTCTTTTTTGCCTTCTTCTTCGTTATTAAGTCTTCTACTCCTTCTTTTTTGCCTTCTTCTTCGTTATTTAGTCTTCTACTCCTTCTTTTTTGCCTTCTTCTTCGTTATTTAGTCTTTTTTGCCTTCTTCTTCGTTATTTAGTCTTCTACTCCTTCTTTTTTGCCTTCTTCTTCGTTATTTAGTCTTCTTCTCCTTCTTTTTTGCCTTCTTCTTCGTTATTTAGTCTTCTACTCCTTCTTTTTTGCTTTCTTCTTCGTTATTTAGTCTTCTACTCCTTCTTTTTTGCCTTCTTCTTCGTTATTTAGTCTTCTACTCCTTCTTGTTTGCCTTCTTCTTCGTTATTTAGTCTTCTACTCCTTCTTTTTGCCTTCTTCTTCGTTATTTAGTCTTTTTTGCCTTCTTCTTCGTTATTTAGTCTTCTACTCCTTCTTTTTTGCCTTCTTCTTCGTTATTTAGTCTTCTACTCCTTCTTTTTTGCCTTCTTCTTCGTTATTTAGTCTTCTACTCCTTCTTCTTCGTTATTTAGTCTTCTACTCCTTCTTTTTTGCCTTCTTCTTCGTTATTTAGTCTTCTACTCCTTCTTTTTTGCCTTCTTCTTCGTTATTTAGTCTTCTACTCCTTCTTTTTTGCCTTCTTCTTCGTTATTTAGTGTTCTACTCCTTCTTTTTTGCCTTCTTCTTCGTTATTTAGTCTTTTTTGCCTTCTTCTTCGTTATTTAGTCTTCTACTCCTTCTTTTTTGCCTTCTTCTTTGTTATTTAGTCTTCTACTCCTTCTTTTTTGCCTTCTTCTTCGTTATTTAGTCTTCTACTCCTTCTTTTTTGCCTTCTTTTTCGTTATTTAGTCTTCTACTCCTTCTTTTTTGCCTTCTTCTTCGTTATTTAGTCTTCTACTCCTTCTTTTTTGCGTTCTTCTTCGTTATTTAGTCTTCTACTCCTTCTTTTTTGCCTTCTTCTTCGTTATTTAGTCTTCTACTCCTTCTTTTTTGCCTTCTTCTTCGTTATTTAGTCTTCTACTCCTTCTTTTTTGCCTCCTTCTTCGTTATTTAGTCTTCTACTCCTTCTTTTTTGCCTTCTTCTTCGTTATTAGTCTTCTACTCCTTCTTTTTTGCCTTCTTCTTCGTTATTTAGTCTTCTACTCCTTCTTTTTTGCCTTCTTCTTCGTTATTTAGTCTTCTACTCCTTCTTTTTTGCCTTCTTCTTCGTTATTTAGTCTTCTACGCCTTCTTTTTTGCCTTCTTCTTCGTTATTTAGTCTTCTACTCCTTCTTTTTTGCCTCCTTCTTCGTTATTTAGTCTTCTACTCCTTCTTTTTTGCCTTCTTCTTCGTTATTTAGTCTTCTACTCCTTCTTTTTTGCCTTCTTCTTCGTTATTTAGTCTTCTACTCCTTCTTTTTTGCCTTCTTCTTCGTTATTTAGTCTTCGACTCCTTCTTTTTTTCCTTCTTCTTCGTTATTTAGTCTTCTACTCTGTTAGAAGACCCCTAATATCGATATATTATTTGAAGAACACACTTGATATCGATATTAGTGTGTCGTGGCAAAAATGCAACTAATAGGAGATGTCCACACTATTCTGCGTGGTCTCTTCCTCTTCCTGTTTTATTCTTCTGAGAGAGAAGACGTGTTTATCTGATTTTTATTAAATAAAATAAAGTGCAGTGCAACGAATAGAATTGAAATAAAAGGAAATATTGAACTTGATTAAAACGTGATTAAAACTATATACTGGATGGGTGCTGATTAAATGGGATTGCGCAGATATTTCTGGATTCATCGTGCAGCTTCTTTTCTGAGAAAACAGAAGCTTCTGAGAACCTCTTTTAATTAATAGGTTATGGGCCCAGTCCCGCCAAGGAAACTAAAGCTAAGTATCAAATCAATTAATAAACTTAAAAATGGAAAAGAACAAAAGAAATATTAAACCTTTCGATGGAGAGAAATACTCTATCTGGAAATTCCGAGTAAGAGCACTTCTCAGTGAAACCGACGCCATTAAGGTTATAGACGGAACATGTGGTGAAAATATTGAGGAGTGGAATAAACTAGAAAAAACGGCGAAAAGTATAATAATAGAATATTTATCCGATTCGTTCCTCAGTTTTGCAACAACAGAGTGTAGTGCAAAAGAAATTCTGCAGAATTTGGATGCAATATATGAAAGGAAAAGCTTAGCGTCGCAGTTGTCTGTCCGTAAACAGTTATTATCATTAAAGCTAAAAGCCGATACGCCATTACTAAATCACTTTACAGTTTTTGACGATTTAGTAACTGAGTTGCTTGCTGCTGGAGCGAAATTGGAAGAGTTAGATAAGGTTTCTCACTTACTCTTAACACTTCCTTCGTCATACGACGGTGTAACTACTGCGATTGAAACTTTATCCGAAAATACTCTTACATTGGCGTTTGTAAAGAACAGACTTTTGGACCATGAAATAAAATTAAAAAATGCAAGTAAAGATACAAGTCTAAAAGTTTTACAAGCAGTCAAAAGAAACATTAGACCCAATAATTTTCAAAACAAAAACATAAATTTTAAGCAGAAATCAAAACTACACTTTAAAAATAAATTGAATATTAAAAAATGTTTCCATTGTGGCAAAAGTGGGCACTTCAAGAAAGATTGCTACATATATGTAGGAATTTAATATTCAATACAATGATTTTATTTGTGGGATTTGGTTTAAACATAAGTGCTTAGATTAATTTTACAATGTTCTTTTCTTTTAGTTTGCACGAGCTCTTATTTCACGACCTCCTCTTTTTCTCTCTCGACGATCTAGTGATGACAAAACATGGCATCTTCCATTTTCTTAATTCTGCTTATTCTAACTATCGAGAATTACTTCAATATCGTCCTGACCTCGCGTTGCCAGATAGCTTAAACCGCTTCGAGTGTGCCGCGAAGGAAACCCGCCTGTTTCAAATCCTACATTCGGCCCTCCTGACTGTTCATTCGCCTCGAATGAACCTGACCATGGCTTCATAAATTCAGAAACTGTTGATGTTTTAAACGGACCCTCTGTATCTCCAATGCGTTCTACCTCATATCTCCCATGCTCCTTTACAGCAACTATCTTGTATGGCCCTAAGAATTTTCCCTTAAGCTTTAATCCGACTCCGTACTGGGTTCTCTTTATCGCCACTAGGTCATTGATTTTGTAAACTCGTTCTTGTTTTCTTTTTGAATCAAACGACTTCTTGTTTTCCTCCTGTACCGCCTTTATGTTGTCTCTTGCCGTTTGACGATACTTCTCCCTTTCTTCATCCAGCTCTTTCACTATGAGCTCCTGCATTAAATCTCTCAGTTCGGCGAAATCAGTCAGTCGCATCTCCACTCCTGTTAAAAGCTTGAACGGCGTGATCTTTGTGCTTCTCGGCTCAGTGCTATTGATAATCTGCTGAACTCTTCCAACGTATTTATACCATGCAAACGGGCTTTCATAGCTCAGCTTTGCCAGCATTGGTACAACGATCTTGTGGATCCTTTCGACTTGGCCATTCCCGCGCGGTACGCCTGTTGCTATAAGCAGATGCTGAATGTTGTTCGACTCGCAATACTCCTTGAACGCTAAAGAGGTAAAAGCTGTGCCTCTGTCGCTTACTATGCGAAACGGGTTACCAAAGTGTGCAGCTTGTTTTTCCAGGCAAGTTAAAACTTCTTCGACACCAGTGCTACGAGTTGGGTAGAGCCACACATACTTAGAAAAGCCATCAACTACGACAAGGATATGATTGTAGCGTTTGGTCGTCATCTCCATTGGCCCGACGTGATCGATGTGGTATGTGACAAATGGTAGCTCACCTTTGTCAATGGGAGTTAAAAACCCTTCCCTTTTTCCTGCTTTGGCATTTACGATTATGCATCTGATGCAATTTTCGACTATTCGCCCTGCCTTCTCGTTTAACTTGGGAATGAAGTAAGACTTTTCGATGAGATCCTGTGTCTTTTTAGTTGAGAAATGTCCTTGATTATGCGCGTTTTGGATTATTTCATTTTCCATGGCCGAAGGTACAACAAGTAGTTCGCGATTTGGGTCTTTGAAAAGAACGTCGTTTTGAATGTAGAAATCCTGGTAAGAATCCTTTTCCACAAGGCTCCTAACTGCTTGAGTCCACTCATCTTTAACTTGAGCTTCTTTTAGACGATGTGTTGCAGAGTCTGATAAGAAATAACACGAAGCTCGGCTCAGAGCATCAGCATGTTTCATTTGCGTCCCTGAACGATGCTCAATCTTGTAGTTGAAATCCTGCAAATACAACGCCCACCGTGCGACGCGAAGAGGAACTTCCTTCTTGTTCATTGTCATCTTGAATGCGTTACAGTCCGTAACAATTGTGAACTTTATGCCCAAAACATAAACACGCCACTTGACTAGAGCTCCAATAATAGCCAACACCTCCAGCTCGTACGAATCGTATTTTTCTTCAAATGGTGAAGTTTTGCGGCTCATGTATTGAACTGGGTGAAAGGAACTGTCTTCTGGATCTTTCTGCAATAAAACAGCGCCGAAACCGTGCTTAGAAGCATCTGTGTGAATTTCTGTTTGTAAATTTGGATTGTACAGCTTCAGGACTGGTTCACTGATGAGAGCAGTCTTCAGCTTTTCAAACGCCAATCGTTGTTTCTCTCCGAATTCATACTTAAAATCACCTCTCATCAAATCCGACAAGGGCCTGGCAATGGAAGCGTATCCGTTAATGAATTTTCGAAAATAGGACGTCAGTCCTAGGAATCTCTGAATACCTTTCTTGTCTCGCGGTTCGGGAAATTCTTTCACAGCTTGTATTTTCTCAGGACCTGGAGTGATAGTTCCACTCTGAATGATGTAGCCTAAAAACTGTACTCTGTTGCTCAGTATTTGACATTTACTCCAGTTGATACGCAAACCGTTTCTAGAAGCGACCTCTAACACATCTTTCAACTTAGCAAGTCCTTCTTTAATATCCTGGCTGGGAACAATTACGTCGTCCATGTAAACAACGACAACATTGGTAGCAATGAGCTCTCTTAGAACTGCCATGATAAATCTGGTGAAAACCGCAGGCGAATTCGATATGCCAAACGGAACATAAAGGAATTCGAACTGTCCTGACTGAGTTACAAATGAGGTATACTTTCGAGAACCTGGTTCAATGGGAACGTGGAAGAAACCGTTGGTTAGATCCAAAGTGGTGAATATTTTGGATCCTTGCAGCTTGTCCAGAACGGTCTCCATATGAGCCATAGGGAAATTGTCTCGTATAATCTTTTCGTTTAGCTTCCGATAGTCACAACATAGACGCTTCTTTCCGTTTTTCTTGGATACCAAAACTACTGGCGACGCATATTCCGAGGTACTCGGTTGGATTATCTTCTCTGAAAGCCACTCCTTAACTTGATCGTCCACTGTTTTCTGGTCACAGACAGGTAAGCGCCGTGGATGCTGATAAACAGGTATCTCGTCCTTCAGAATGATTTTCATTTGTACTGGTGCGTCTACATTGCGTTCGGCTACGTACTCCTCAATCAAATTCTTGACCTCGACCACCTGAGATTGATCTAAATGCGACAAATCAACTTGACCTGAAACTGCCACCTGTTCTGCACACATGCCCCTAAACTCTTGTAAAAACTCGGTATCTATGTTGCTCTGCTCTTCATCGATACTTCTGGATGCGTTTCGACGCAAAAACTCGGTGCCTTCTTTAGTAACTTTCATGTCCACAATGTCAAGAATAGTTCTGCCCAAAATTGCGTCAAAACCCATGTCTTCTTCCGGAACTACGTGGAACTCTACTTCCATTTTGATGTTGTCTATTTCAACTGGTAGGATTATACTTCCAAACGTCAATACCTGACTCTCGCCTATTCCAGTCAAGCATTTCTCTCTTCCAGTGAGAAGTTTGCTGCCTATCTTGAGGAAAATGTTCCTGCGCATCAAGCATAGATCTGCACCTGTGTCGACGAGTCCTTTAAATTGAACAACGGGATGCTTTACAACTTTTAGTTCAAGGCCGGAAGCTGTAAACTCGCTTTTTGGTTTCGTGGCTGCGCTCTCCAAGTGAATAGCATTAGTGTTACTCTCTTGCTTTACCTCGAGTTCGGCCTTGCACTGTGCAGCACGATGACCTGGCTGTCCGCAACGATAGCAATTGAAATTGTCCTTCTTCTTGCAATCCTTTTTTAAGTGGGACGGATCTCCGCACTTAAAGCATTTTCGCACAAATTCAGGTTTCGAAACAAAACCTTTCGATCCTTCCGTCTCAGCTGTACGCTGCTCATTCTTGAATGATCCCTTGAAAGTGCCACGGACTTTCTTGTAGACTTCGATCTGCTCCTTCAGATCCCTTATAGTTTTGGCCTGGTATAACATGATCTTGTTTGCCTTCGCATCTGGCACTCCCTTCACGAAGTATTCGATTAAACTCTCTTCGTCTAAATTGACTGGCTTAGCAATTTCCATCAACGCATACAAATATTCCTGAAGAGTTTCTCCTTTTGCTTGCACCCGCTGACCTAGCTTGCGATGCACCTCAGCCGACGATATTTTAACTGCAAATTCCCTGCGCAAAGCTGTTTTGAGAGAATCCCAATTGCGAATATTAACCTGACTGCGAATGAACGATTTAGCAGCTCCACTGAGCAACTGTTTAGAGTAAATAAATAGTTGAAGCTGATTCCACTCAACGGTTAAAGCACATTCTTCTAACTCTTGAATCCAATGGTCAACATCTGGGCTACCTGTTCCTGCAAAAGTTGTTACACTGCCTTCTACATCTTTAAGAGTGAACATAGAACGGCTTTTCGGCATTTCCGGCATTGTACGATCGAGAGCGGTAGCTACAGATTCGATTTCTGAATCGCTGTTTTCATCCTCATCACGAATATTAAAGTGAGCAAGAAGCCTATCCTGTAAATCGCGCTTTCTACCGGTTGTGACTAAATTCAACTCTCCTAGCTTCGCGCGCAAATCTTCGCATCTCATAACCATTATTTCTTCGAGCTGCATTTTGAAATGTTTACAATAATTGATATTAGCTTAACAATAACAATATGTTTTTTCAAGATTTTAAGAATTTCTTACGTTTCAGTTGTTCTTACGTTCAGTTCTGTTCAAATTTTATACATACAGTCTGCTTAACACTGCTTCTCAGCCACTTCCAATTAGATCTTCTTAGCCTTAACGTTTTGCACCTCTTCCGGTGCACTGCTTTCGAGACTGCTTGACCGCCTGTCTCGCCTTCCACCAGTTACTTGCCAACTGCTTGACCGCCAAATCTGCTTGCTCCAGTTAGCGTCACTTTTTGCGCTTGTCGCTGCTTGTCCGCCTGTGCCCTTCCGCGATGATCTGCCTGCTCCAGATTCACTTCCGTTGTCTCTGCTTGTCCGCCTGTGCTCTTCCACGATGATCTGCCTGCTCCAGATTCACTTCCGTTGTCTCTGCTTGTCCGCCTGTGCTCTTCCACGATGATCTGCTTGCTCCAGATTCACCTCCGTTGTCTCTGCTTGTCCAGTCCCTGCCTCACGCACCTGACTTGCTCCGCTCGCCTCTGCCTTACGCTGCTCCCAACGCCTTCCACAGATCAGCCTTTGCAAACTTCAGTTTTCCGTGACCGGCCCGATCTCAGACTGCCGCTCTGACGATAATTGACGCACTGCCTCTGAACTTCAGCCGCTACATCCACATGCGTCTCCTTTGCGTGTCTTCTAGCTCGTCTCAAAAGCGCTCACACATTCACAATGTTGCTCTCCAGCGTTGCCTCGTTTCACAAACTGCCTCGTTTCAGTTGCAATTTCACCACACTTCGCAATTTTTGTTCATCTGTAGTTGTGTGTGAAAACGCACTTCAGCACTCTCCAATTGTCTGGCACTTGATGTTTGGGTTAAATCCCGGTTGAGCCCCCAAATTGTAGGAATTTAATATTCAATACAATGATTTTATTTGTGGGATTTGGTTTAAACATAAGTGCTTAGATTAATTTTACAATGTTCTTTTCTTTTAGTTTGCACGAGCTCTTATTTCACGACCTCCTCTTTTTCTCTCTCGACGATCTAGTGATGACAAAACATGGCATCTTCCATTTTCTTAATTCTGCTTATTCTAACTATCGAGAATTACTTCAATATCGTCCTGACCTCGCGTTGCCAGATAGCTTAAACCGCTTCGAGTGTGCCGCGAAGGAAACCCGCCTGTTTCAAATCCTACATATATTTGAGGGAGAAAGAGAAAGAAAATAATAATGACAAAAACAAACATGCACAAATGGCAGAAGCTTCATCTGATTCGAATCGTTCCGGACTTGCGTTCATGTTTAAACGTGAAGTAGAACAAGAAAAACAAATTTCATTTCTTCTGGATTCAGGAGCATCTGACCACTTAATTAATGACGAGGGTTTATATAAGAGTTATACGATTTTGGAAACACCTATAAAAATTGCAGTAGCGAAGTGTGGCCAATTTATAAATGCAACAAAAATTGGCACAGTGGAATTGTTCACTAATTCTGAAGCGAGAGTTATTTTGAAAAATGTTTTGTTTTGTTCAGATGTTCCACACAATCTCTTGTCAGTAAAGAAAATGCAGGATGCTGGATTAACAATCTTGTTTCATCCAGGAGGTGTCTCTATTAGTAAAGCTGATGAAATTTTAATAAATGGTAAATATTTAGATAATGTTCCTATAATTAACCTCTCAAGTCCAAATAGGGCATTTCTTTCAAATTCTGTTAAAACTAATAATTATAAGTTATGGCATGAACGATTAGGGCACATAAGTAAGGGAAAATATTTAGAAATTAAATCACATAATATGTTCGGAGATATTGAGATGCTTAAAGATATAAAACCTAATGACGACATATGTGAAGCCTGTATTAGCGGCAAACAAGCTAGACTAAAATTTGAAAGATTTAAAAATAAAGATTATATTAATAGACCATTATTTGTTGTCCACTCAGATGTCTGTGGTCCGATTTCCCCTGCGACTATTGATAAAAAGAATTATTACGTTATTTTCGTTGACCAATATACCCACTATTGTGTCACATACCTATTAACTTATAAATCTGACGTATTCTCTGTATTTAAGGATTTCATCGCTAAAAGTGAAGCACATTTTAATTTAAAATTGGTTAATTTATATATTGACAATGGAAGAGAGTATCTATCTAATGATATGCGAGAATATTGTGTAGAAAAAGGCATTAGTTACCATCTTACAGTCCCACATACTCCGCAATTGAATGGTGTATCCGAAAGGATGATAAGATCCATTACAGAGAAAGCACGCACTTTAATTAGTGGTGCGAAATTGCAGAAGGAGTTTTGGGGTGAAGCTGTTTTGACAGCTACATACTTAATTAATCGAGTCCCAACCAATGCATTAAATGAAAGCAAGAAAACTCCTTATGAAATGTGGCATAGTAGAAAGCCCTGTCTCAAATATTTGAGAATTTTCGGTTCAACTGTATACATCCACAAGAAAATTAGAAAAAGAAAGTTTGATAAGAAATCGTGGAAGGGTATATTAGTTGGATATGAACCGAATGGATATAAGGTGTGGGATGGAAAATCAGGAAGATTTTCAGTTGCTAGAGATGTTATTTTTGACGAAAATAACATGATAAACTCAAGAGTTGAGTTAAGTGAAGAAATCATTGATTTCGATAATGGGATTATCGAAAGTTTAGATGATGATTTCAATAAAAACAATCAAATTGATGATCAATTGGAAATTGATAGTGATGGTTCTGATGGAGTTTCAGATGGAAGTCAAAGAAAGATGGTAACAGAAAAGAATGCCGATCCAGATGTATCTGGTGATGTTGAATCTAATGATTCAAAGATAAATGATGAAACAATTCGAAAAAGTGAACGGATAAGGAATAAGCCGAAATTGTCTTATTGGGATATGTTAAATAATTGTGTAATGAATGCTCAGTGTTCATTAGATAATCTACCAACTTCATTTAATGAAATAAAGAATAGAGGTGATAAAGAAAAATGGGAAGAGGCAATAAATGAAGAGTTAGATTCACACTTACTAAATAACACTTGGACACTTATGCAATTACCCGAAAATAAAAATGTTGTGGATTGTAAATGGGTATTTACAATAAAACGGAATGAATTTGGTCATCCGATTAAATATAAGGCGAGACTCGTGGCTCGGGGCTTTACACAAGAATACTTAATTGACTATAATGAAACCTTTGCACCTGTAGCAAGAATTTCTAGTTTTAGACTGATTATATCTATTGCTAATCAGTATAATCTTATGGTACACCATATGGACGTTAAAACAGCCTTTTTGAATGGTACACTTAAAGAAGAAATTTATATGAAAATACCGGATGGTCTGGTAAATGAGAAAAATGAAGTTTGTAAATTAAATAAGGCAATATATGGTTTAAAACAAGCTGCAAGGTGCTGGTTCGATAAATTTGAGCTAGTACTGAAAGAAATTGGTTTTGTTAATTCACCAGTAGATCGATGTATATATCTTCTTGATAAAGGAGATATATCTTCAAACATTTATGCTCTATTATATGTAGATGACTTGGTAATATCAACAAAGAATAAAGAAACTATGAAAAATTTTAAATCATATCTAATGAATAAGTTTAGAATGACAGATTTAAATGAAATTACATTTTTATTAGGTATAAAAGTAGATAGAACTAAAGATCAAATAAAGTTAAGTCAATCTGCATATATAAAGAATACTATTTTAAAATTTAATATGGAAAATTGCAATCCAGTAAAATGTCCTCTTCCCAATAAGCTTAATCATATGGCCTTAAATTCAGATGAAAAATGCGATGCACCTTGTCGAAATCTAATAGGATGTTTGATGTACATTATGATATGTACAAGACCAGATCTGAGTGCATCAATAAATCTTTTAAGTCGTTACTGTGAAAATAATAGTATAGAGTTGTGGCAATGCCTTAAGAGAATTTTAAGATATCTAAAGGGTACAATAGATTTGAAATTAATTTTTCAAAGAAATAAACATTTTAATAACATTTTGGTAGGGTACGTAGATTCAGATTGGGGAGGCAGTGAGTCAGACAGGAAAAGCACAACTGGGTATATCTTTAAAATGTTTGATTCGAATATGATTTGTTGGAATACGAGAAAACAGAGTTCAGTAGCTGCTTCTTCAACAGAAGCTGAGTATATGGCATTGTTTGAAGCAGTAAGGGAGGCAATTTGGCTAAATTCTTTATTGACTAGCTTAAAACTTAAAATAGAAAATCCAATTAAGATATATGAGGATAATCAAGGTTGTATATGTATTGCCAAAAACCCTTCATGCCATAAACGAACAAAACATATAGATATAAAATATCATTTTACAAGGAACAAATAGAAAAGAATCTAATTGAACTTGTATATATTCCCACAGATAAACAACTAGCGGATATGCTAACAAAACCGATACCAGCGCCACGGTTTTGTGAATTGCGAAACCAAATGAGTTTGATGGATTAATCAAATGAAGGAGAAAAGGATCTCATGGATATGGACTGAACCAAAATAATTTTTTTTTAATTTTTTATTTTGCTAAGAAATATTGTATAACGTAATTTCTAATTTCAAACTGGTTTGATTGAGGTTTTTCTGGGTTTTCCCTCAATCCAAGCAACGAATGTTGAACCATATTGTAATTTCCCAGAGCCTGCCATATTGCTCAAGTTTGATTTAATCTTAATATATAAATAACAAACTATTAGTTATGTTTTTGAGGAGGTGTGTTAGAAGACCCCTAATATCGATATATTATTTGAAGAACACACTTGATATCGATATTAGTGTGTCGTGGCAAAAACACAACTAATAGGAGATGTCCACACTATTCTGCGTGGTCTCTTCCTCTTCCTGTTTTATTCTTCTGAGAGAGAAGACGTGTTTATCTGATTTTTATTAAATAAAATAAAGTGCAGTGCAACGAAAAGAATTGAAATAAAAGGAAATATTGAACTTGATTAAAACGTGATTAAAACTATATACTGGATGGGTGCTGATTAAATGGGATTGCGGAGATATTTCTAGATTCATCGTGCAGCTTCTTTTCTGAGAAAACAGAAGCTTCTGAGAACCTCTTTTAATTAATATACTCTTTCTTTTTTGCCTTCTTCTTCGTTATTTAGTCTTCTACTCCTTCTTTTTTTTTGGATTCTTCTTCGTTATTTAGTCTTCTACTCCTTCTTTTTTTTTGGATTCTTCTTCGTTATTTAGTCTTCTACTCCTTCTTTTTTGCCTTCTTCTTCGTTATTTAGTCTTCTACTCCTTCTTTTTTGCCTTCTTCTTCGTTATTTAGTCTTCTACTCCTTCTTTTTTGCCTTCTTCTTCGTTATTTAGTCTTCTACTCCTTCTTTTTTGCCTTCTTCTTCGTTATTTAGTCTTTTTTGCCTTCTTCTTCGTTATTTAGTCTTCTACTCCTTCTTTTTTGCCTTCTTCTTCGTTATTTAGTCTTCTACTCCTTCTTTTTTGCCTTCTTCTTCGTTATTTAGTCTTTGTTTACGCCAGGAGGCCCCTGCTCCCCCTCTGGCCACCGAGCGTCCAAAAGCTTAAGCGCTCCCAGCTTAGCAACGCTCGCCCGCTCTCCGCTCCTCGGTATTACCGATCGCACGCTCCCGTGTTCCCGATCGTCGCTCGCTTCTAGGGACGGCTACGCCGGTCTAGTTCACTGTTCTCCCGCTCTCCCGCTCTCGCGCCGTTAAGCTGGGCTTCTCGGCCGGCAGCGGGCCCTTAGGCTAAGCTAAGTTTAGTACCGAATCGAATGCGAAAATATATGTATGCTACGGGCACTCCGCCGTTGTCACTTTTCGACCCCCGAATTTTCTGCGTTTTTTCTACTTCGTGGGATAACCTTTTATTGATCCTTTTGCGGAGGTTTGAGCAGCCACCCCACTCCTAAACATGGTCCTTCGAGCCGGATAAGGATATCGTCCTGGAATCCTTTTTTTCCAGGAGCTTGGTGGTGCCGCCGCAGAAAAGATAAGTAAAAAGTTTCCTCCCGTCTCTAATTGCCGGTCGTCAACAGTTGTCCGAAATTTAAATTTCACTCAACCTGCAGACGATATTTTTGTCAACTCCTAGTCCGAGTTTTCCGACACCACGGCAATTAGACAACTTAAAAATCATTTCCAAAGCCAATTTTCCCCACTTCCATTTGCCTGCACTTCGTTCTGCAACGGCATAATTATCGCCGTTTTTTCTTCCACTTCTTCGGACCCGTTGTACATTTCTCCTGCACTTCGTTCTGCAACGGCATAATTATCGCCGTTTTTTCTTCCACTTCTTCGGACCCGTTGTACATTTGTCCGTACATACATATGTTACATACATCCCAATACTCGGCCGTACATTAACGGATAAAACGGTCTTGACATACATACATGTAATGTAAATCGGCGCGCATTACTCCGCGAGTTGGTTGGTCACTTACTTAGAGTGGTAATTGACATCCTCAACCTTCAGCCGAACAATATATAAAAAATTATAATAATAAAATAAGTGAAAGTGTGTTTCAAGTCGAGCGCCGCGGCAGTGAAAATTCTACAGTGAATATTTCGTGTTGCCGAATTCGGCCCCCTACCCGAGATTTTATTCTCATATGTATATTCGGTCACTGTGTGTTTCCCGCCGCCTCGATATTTTCTTGAACACAATTCCTTCAACTTCAAATAATACAGTCCACTTCTCGACGCTCTACTGTACTTATGCCAATATATAAATATATTTTCGGCCTCCAATATTTTTTGTACGCCCTCACAACTCCAGTCCAGTTCTCGGGTTTCCACTGTACAAAATATATTTTCTGCCTTCAATATTTTTTTGTACGCCCTCAGCAGTTCCGTTATCGGGTTTCCACTGTACAAAATAAAGACAACTTTTCCATACATATTTTGCATGCTCATACAATTGCATACGTATTTATATTTTCTGCCTTACATACAGGAATTAAATAACCATCAAACAATAACAAAAATAACCAAGATTTTGTCTCCACATCCACATAACCGCCGCAGCAAACGTGTTGTTATTGTTGTTGTTCCTCAAGTTCCGTTTTGGTCTCTCTCCTGAGCTCTTCACTTAGGCTGTGTTTTGCCGACGGCTTTTCTTAAACCAAACTTCGATTTATGGTTGTTTTCGGACCCCCGCACTAACCGCCGCATCAGCCGTGCTGTTGTTGTTGTTGTTTCGGTTTCTGTTCCTTTCGTCTCTCATAGGCGCCTCACTTATGCACTGCTTTGCCGACGGCATAGCCCAGTGAGTTTTCCCCGAGTCAAAGCCAAGGTTTATATTTTAATTCCGCCTTTCCGGCTCCGTATTAATTACGTGCAAATATGTAAATAATTCACATTAATTATTTCCGACATTAATAATTAATTAATTTTTTTTTGTTATCACGGACTATAATTAATAAATTAATTTTCCAATTTAGACAAACTCCCCTTCCGAGCCACGAAATATATATAGACATCTTTGCTTCCTACTCCACCACGATCACGGACAGTACGGTCTACGTTCTGGTTGCCGACTCTGCTTTCCACTTCGAATCAGGCATCCTTCGCTCAGGTCAGTCGACAACCGCTGATCCGCCGAGTCCCAAATTGAGTTTGTCTACTGGAAACAACAAAAAACCACTGCCAACCCAAGGGCAAAAAGCGACAAGTCCGTCGATTCTGGTCCCGTTCCTTCGCCAAGACTCACTCAGTCGGTTTCCAAAATGGCTCAAAATGCCCTAGACATCGCCCTGCGAAAGTTCATTTCGACGACAGCCCGTGTTAGCCAATTCGAAGCTAACATCCACATTCCGAGCGCTCCTGACACGGAGAGGTTTTCCCCCGCCATGTGCCGGATCCATCGGGACCAAATTCGGGCCCTGTGGGACAAGGTGGAGAAAAGCTATGAAAGCTGCTCCGATCTTCTTTCCGTGTCCTCCGACAGTACAGCCACCGCCACTGAGCTTGAATCCAAGTACAGTGAGTGCTACTCCTTATATACGAGGTGTCTTGTACAGCTGCAGGAAATTATCGACAAGGCCGCCTCCCAGTCTATTCAGGCTTCCGCCCCTGCGCCCACACTCCCGTCCATGGGTTGTCGATTGCCACCAGTGGACACCGAGGTCTTCACAGGCGATTATCTTCGGTGGCCCACCTTCCGGGACCTCTTCACGGCGATTTACATTAATAATTCCCGACTTACGCCTGTGGAGAGGTTATTCCACCTACTTTCGAAGACAAGCGGCGATGCTCATGCCATCGTTTCAAAGGCCCCTCTGACCAACGAGGGTTTCGTCTCAGCATGGAGCAGCCTTTCCGACCGCTTCGAAAATAAGCGCTTGTTAGTCAACAGTCAGTTAAAGATTCTTTTTAACATCCAGGCTGTGCCTCAAGAATCCGGAGTCGCTCTAAAAGAGCTCCAAGGCACAATTCAAAGCTGTTTGACCGCGTTACAAATGTCCTCCATTGAAGTCGAGGCGTGGGACTGCCTTCTTGTGTATATGGTCTCCTCGAAGCTTCCCAAGATTACGCTCTCCTTGTGGGAGCAATCAATTCACAATAAGGCCGAAATTCCAACCTGGCGTGAGTTGGACGCGTTTCTGACCGAGCGCCATCGCACTTTGGAGGCCATCGACGACGTCAGGCCTAGCGGCTCTGGGCATCTTCCGCCAAAGTCAACAAATGCCAATCCCCCGGTGCGCAGGCTCAATTCATACGAAGCTAGGGTGGCTCCAACACCGAGAAGGTGTAATCTATGTTCCAGAGAAGACCACCCTATCCGTATATGTCCGCTTTTCCTAGACATGAATGTCAATGAGCGGACAGACTTCATCCGAAGAAAGCAACTCTGCTTGAATTGTTTTTCGCGAGGGCACCAGCAACGGGACTGTACTAGTGCCTATTCCTGCTTTACGTGTCACAGCCGGCATCATACTCTGCTGCACCGCGACAACCCTGCGGCTACCGTTCCAAGACCCTCCGCTCCATCTAGTCCTCGACCTGCACCCATCCAAAGGGTTTCCTCGTTTTCCACCCGAGTGACCACTTCTGCCGATTCCTCCAATTACTGGGTTCCGTACGACGACAGCAAGAGCAGGCGTTCCCGAGGTATTTTATCCTACCAATGCCGAGTCTGCCAAGGGAACCATCCGCTCCGGAAGTGCCAACAGTTCCTCAAACTCTGCGCTGAGAAGAGGCTCCGAGCGGTTCTCGACCACCGCTATTGTTCCAACTGTTTGGCCCACGAACATTCCGAGGGAACCTGCCGCAGCGGTGACCGATGCAAGACGTGCAATCAGCACCACCACACTCTCCTGCATCCGCATGACCGTCCAGAGCATCCACTCCGCTCGCAGCATCGGTCACCCCCATACTTCTAGTTCGCATTTACTTGACCATCACTCATCTCCATGTCATCTTCTTTCATCCAGATCACATACGAGGGCTTCATTTCCACACACCGCGATCGCTCTGGAAGGCAGACGTACTCGAGGTTCTTAGTCCTACCATTGCCGAGTCTGCCAACGTTCGGCCGCTACGGAAAGTTCGACGTCTTCTAGCGCACAGTGATGCGTCCTGGTCACGGCATTCGACGCCTCCGCCTTGTTCAGCAAGCTCCTTGCGACAAGCTCCCGCCTCTCCATGGCAATCATCCGCCTCTCCTTGGCACTCATCCGTCCTTCATCGCTCCTCGTCGCTCCAGCATCAACGATCTACGCGGCGCTCTGACGCCCCTCCATACCATCGTCCTGCACGGGTTAATTGCAACCCGAGTGATTGCAAGGGG
>NW_027222490.1:0-47722 GCF_030179895.1 Drosophila kikkawai | reverse complement strand
GAGTAGAAGACTAAATAACGAAAGAAGGAGTATAAGACTAAATAACGAAGAAGAAGGCAAAAAAGAAGGAGTAGAAGACTAAATAACGAAGAAGAAGGCAAAAAAGAAGGAGTAGAAGACTAAATAACGAAGAAGAAGGCAAAAAAGAAGGAGTAGAAGACTAAATAACGAAGAAGAAGGCAAAAAAGAAGGAGTAGAAGACTAAATAACGAAGAAGAAGGCAAAAAAGAAGGAGTAGAAGACTAAATAACGAAGAAGAAGGCAAAAAAGAAGGAGTAGAAGACTAAATAACGAAGAAGAAGGCAAAAAGAAGGAGTAGAAGACTAAATAACGAAGAAGAAGGCAAAAAAGAAGGAGTAGAAGACTAAATAACGAAGAAGAAGGCAAAAAAGAAGGAGTAGAAGACTAAATAACGAAGAAGAAGGCAAAAAAGAAGGAGTAGAAGACTAAATAACGAAGAAGAAGGCAAAAAAGAAGGAGTAGAAGACTAAATAAGGCAAAAAAGAAGGAGTAGAAGACTAAATAACGAAGAAGAAGGCAAAAAAGAAGGAGTAGAAGACTAAATAACGAAGAAGAAGGCAAAAAAGAAGGAGTAGAAGACTAAATAACGAAGAAGAAGGCAAAAAGGAGTAGAAGACTAAATAACGAAGAAGAAGGCAAAAAAGAAGGAGTAGAAGACTAAATAACGAAGAAGAAGGCAAAAAAGAAGGAGTAGAAGACTAAATAACGAAGAAGAAGGCAAAAAAGAAGGAGTAGAAGACTAAATAACGAAGAAGAAGGCAAAAAAGAAGGAGTAGAAGACTAAATAACGAAGAAGAAGGCAAAAAAGAAGGAGTAGAAGACTAAATAACGAAGAAGAAGGCAAAAAAGAAGGAGTAGAAGACTAAATAACGAAGAAGAAGGCAAAAAAGAAGGAGTAGAAGACTAAATAACGAAGAAGAAGGCAAAAAAGAAGGAGTAGAAGACTAAATAACGAAGAAGAAGGCAAAAAAGAAGAGAAGACTAAATAACGAAGAAGAAGGCAAAAAAGAAGGAGTAGAAGACTAAATAACGAAGAAGAAGGCAAAAAAGAAGGAGTAGAAGACTAAATAACGAAGAAGAAGGCAAAAAAGAAGGAGTAGAAGACTAAATAACGAAGAAGAAGGCAAAAAAGAAGGAGTAGAAGACTAAATAACGAAGAAGAAGGCAAAAAAGAAGGAGTAGAAGACTAAATAACGAAGAAGAAGGCAAAAAAGAAGGAGTAGAAGACTAAATAACGAAGAAGAAGGCAAAAAGAAGGAGTAGAAGACTAAATAACGAAGAAGAAGGCAAAAAAGAAGGAGTAGAAGACTAAATAACGAAGAAGAAGGCAAAAAAGAAGGAGTAGAAGACTAAATAACGAAGAAGAAGGCAAAAAAGAAGGAGTAGAAGACTAAATAACGAAGAAGAAGGCAAAAAAGAAGGAGTAGAAGACTAAATAACGAAGAAGAAGGCAAAAAAGAAGGAGTAGAAGACTAGAAGACTAAATAACGAAGAAGAAGGCAAAAAAGAAGGAGTAGAAGACTAAATAACGAAGAAGAAGGCAAAAAAGAAGGAGTAGAAGACTAAATAACGAAGAAGAAGGCAAAAAAGAAGGAGTAGAAGACTAAATAACGAAGAAGAAGGCAAAAAAGAAGGAGTAGAAGACTAAATAACGAAGAAGAAGGCAAAAAAGAAGGAGTAGAAGACTAAATAACGAAGAAGAAGGCAAAAAGAAGGAGTAGAAGACTAAATAACGAAGAAGAAGGCAAAAAAGAAGGAGTAGAAGACTAAATAACGAAGAAGAAGGCAAAAAAGAAGGAGTAGAAGACTAAATAACGAAGAAGAAGGCAAAAAAGAAGGAGTAGAAGACTAAATAACGAAGAAGAAGGCAAAAAAGAAGGAGTAGAAGACTAAATAACGAAGAAGAAGGCAAAAAAGAAGGAGTAGAAGACTAAATAACGAAGAAGAAGGCAAAAAAGAAGGAGTAGAAGACTAAATAACGAAGAAGAAGGCAAAAAAGAAGGAGTAGAAGACTAAATAACGAAGAAGAAGGCAAAAAAGAAGGAGTAGAAGACTAAATAACGAAGAAGAAGGCAAAAAAGAAGGAGTAGAAGACTAAATAACGAAGAAGAAGGCAAAAAAGAAGGAGTAGAAGACTAAATAACGAAGAAGAAGGCAAAAAAGAAGGAGTAGAAGACTAAATAACGAAGAAGAAGGCAAAAAAGAAGGAGTAGAAGACTAAATAACGAAGAAGAAGGCAAAAAAGAAGGAGTAGAAGACTAAATAACGAAGAAGAAGGCAAAAAAGAAGGAGTAGAAGACTAAATAACGAAGAAGAAGGCAAAAAAGAAGGAGTAGAAGACTAAATAACGAAGAAGAAGGCAAAAAAGAAGGAGTAGAAGACTAAATAACGAAGAAGAAGGCAAAAAAGAAGGAGTAGAAGACTAAATAACGAAGAAGAAGGCAAAAAAGAAGGAGTAGAAGACTAAATAACGAAGAAGAAGGCAAAAAAGAAGGAGTAGAAGACTAAATAACGAAGAAGAAGGCAAAAAAGAAGGAGTAGAAGACTAAATAACGAAGAAGAAGGCAAAAAAGAAGGAGTAGAAGACTAAATAACGAAGAAGAAGGCAAAAAAGAAGGAGTAGAAGACTAAATAACGAAGAAGAAGGCAAAAAAGAAGGAGTAGAAGACTAAATAACGAAGAAGAAGGCAAAAAAGAAGGAGTAGAAGACTAAATAACGAAGAAGAAGGCAAAAAAGAAGGAGTAGAAGACTAAATAACGAAGAAGAAGGCAAAAAAGAAGGAGTAGAAGACTAAATAACGAAGAAGAAGGCAAAAAAGAAGGAGTAGAAGACTAAATAACGAAGAAGAAGGCAAAAAAGAAGGAGTAGAAGACTAAATAACGAAGAAGAAGGCAAAAAAGAAGGAGTAGAAGACTAAATAACGAAGAAGAAGGCAAAAAAGAAGGAGTAGAAGACTAAATAACGAAGAAGAAGGCAAAAAAGAAGGAGTAGAAGACTAAATAACGAAGAAGAAGGCAAAAAAGAAGGAGTAGAAGACTAAATAACGAAGAAGAAGGCAAAAAAGAAGGAGTAGAAGACTAAATAACGAAGAAGAAGGCAAAAAAGAAGGAGTAGAAGACTAAATAACGAAGAAGAAGGCAAAAAAGAAGGAGTAGAAGACTAAATAACGAAGAAGAAGGCAAAAAAGAAGGAGTAGAAGACTAAATAACGAAGAAGAAGGCAAAAAAGAAGGAGTAGAAGACTAAATAACGAAGAAGAAGGCAAAAAAGAAGGAGTAGAAGACTAAATAACGAAGAAGAAGGCAAAAAAGAAGGAGTAGAAGACTAAATAACGAAGAAGAAGGCAAAAAAGAAGGAGTAGAAGACTAAATAACGAAGAAGAAGGCAAAAAAGAAGGAGTAGAAGACTAAATAACGAAGAAGAAGGCAAAAAAGAAGGAGTAGAAGACTAAATAACGAAGAAGAAGGCAAAAAAGAAGGAGTAGAAGACTAAATAACGAAGAAGAAGGCAAAAAAGAAGGAGTAGAAGACTAAATAACGAAGAAGAAGGCAAAAAAGAAGGAGTAGAAGACTAAATAACGAAGAAGAAGGCAAAAAAGAAGGAGTAGAAGACTAAATAACGAAGAAGAAGGCAAAAAAGAAGGAGTAGAAGACTAAATAACGAAGAAGAAGGCAAAAAAGAAGGAGTAGAAGACTAAATAACGAAGAAGAAGGCAAAAAAGAAGGAGTAGAAGACTAAATAACGAAGAAGAAGGCAAAAAAGAAGGAGTAGAAGACTAAATAACGAAGAAGAAGGCAAAAAAGAAGGAGTAGAAGACTAAATAACGAAGAAGAAGGCAAAAAGAAGGAGTAGAAGACTAAATAACGAAGAAGAAGGCAAAAAAGAAGGAGTAGAAGACTAAATAACGAAGAAGAAGGCAAAAAAGAAGGAGTAGAAGACTAAATAACGAAGAAGAAGGCAAAAAAGAAGGAGTAGAAGACTAAATAACGAAGAAGAAGGCAAAAAAGAAGGAGTAGAAGACTAAATAACGAAGAAGAAGGCAAAAAAGAAGGAGTAGAAGACTAAATAACGAAGAAGAAGGCAAAAAAGAAGGAGTAGAAGACTAAATAACGAAGAAGAAGGCAAAAAAGAAGGAGTAGAAGACTAAATAACGAAGAAGAAGGCAAAAAAGAAGGAGTAGAAGACTAAATAACGAAGAAGAAGGCAAAAAAGAAGGAGTAGAAGACTAAATAACGAAGAAGAAGGCAAAAAAGAAGGAGTAGAAGACTAAATAACGAAGAAGAAGGCAAAAAAGAAGGAGTAGAAGACTAAATAACGAAGAAGAAGGCAAAAAAGAAGGAGTAGAAGACTAAATAACGAAGAAGAAGGCAAAAAAGAAGGAGTAGAAGACTAAATAACGAAGAAGAAGGCAAAAAAGAAGGAGTAGAAGACTAAATAACGAAGAAGAAGGCAAAAAAGAAGGAGTAGAAGACTAAATAACGAAGAAGAAGGCAAAAAAGAAGGAGTAGAAGACTAAATAACGAAGAAGAAGGCAAAAAAGAAGGAGTAGAAGACTAAATAACGAAGAAGAAGGCAAAAAAGAAGGAGTAGAAGACTAAATAACGAAGAAGAAGGCAAAAAAGAAGGAGTAGAAGACTAAATAACGAAGAAGAAGGCAAAAAAGAAGGAGTAGAAGACTAAATAACGAAGAAGAAGGCAAAAAAGAAGGAGTAGAAGACTAAATAACGAAGAAGAAGGCAAAAAAGAAGGAGTAGAAGACTAAATAACGAAGAAGAAGGCAAAAAAGAAGGAGTAGAAGACTAAATAACGAAGAAGAAGGCAAAAAGAAGGAGTAGAAGACTAAATAACGAAGAAGAAGGCAAAAAAGAAGGAGTAGAAGACTAAATAACGAAGAAGAAGGCAAAAAAGAAGGAGTAGAAGACTAAATAACGAAGAAGAAGGCAAAAAAGAAGGAGTAGAAGACTAAATAACGAAGAAGAAGGCAAAAAAGAAGGAGTAGAAGACTAAATAACGAAGAAGAAGGCAAAAAAGAAGGAGTAGAAGACTAAATAACGAAGAAGAAGGCAAAAAAGAAGGAGTAGAAGACTAAATAACGAAGAAGAAGGCAAAAAAGAAGGAGTAGAAGACTAAATAACGAAGAAGAAGGCAAAAAAGAAGGAGTAGAAGACTAAATAACGAAGAAGAAGGCAAAAAAGAAGGAGTAGAAGACTAAATAACGAAGAAGAAGGCAAAAAAGAAGGAGTAGAAGACTAAATAACGAAGAAGAAGGCAAAAAAGAAGGAGTAGAAGACTAAATAACGAAGAAGAAGGCAAAAAAGAAGGAGTAGAAGACTAAATAACGAAGAAGAAGGCAAAAAAGAAGGAGTAGAAGACTAAATAACGAAGAAGAAGGCAAAAAAGAAGGAGTAGAAGACTAAATAACGAAGAAGAAGGCAAAAAAGAAGGAGTAGAAGACTAAATAACGAAGAAGAAGGCAAAAAAGAAGGAGTAGAAGACTAAATAACGAAGAAGAAGGCAAAAAAGAAGGAGTAGAAGACTAAATAACGAAGAAGAAGGCAAAAAAGACTAAATAACGAAGAAGAAGGCAAAAAGAAGGAGTAGAAGACTAAATAACGAAGAAGAAGGCAAAAAAGAAGGAGTAGAAGACTAAATAACGAAGAAGAAGGCAAAAAAGAAGGAGTAGAAGACTAAATAACGAAGAAGAAGGCAAAAAAGAAGGAGTAGAAGACTAAATAACGAAGAAGAAGGCAAAAAAGAAGGAGTAGAAGACTAAATAACGAAGAAGAAGGCAAAAAAGAAGGAGTAGAAGACTAAATAACGAAGAAGAAGGCAAAAAGAAGGAGTAGAAGACTAAATAACGAAGAAGAAGGCAAAAAGAAGGAGTAGAAGACTAAATAACGAAGAAGAAGGCAAAAAAGAAGGAGTAGAAGACTAAATAACGAAGAAGAAGGCAAAAAAGAAGGAGTAGAAGACTAAATAACGAAGAAGAAGGCAAAAAAGAAGGAGTAGAAGACTAAATAACGAAGAAGAAGGCAAAAAAGAAGGAGTAGAAGACTAAATAACGAAGAAGAAGGCAAAAAAGAAGGAGTAGAAGACTAAATAACGAAGAAGAAGGCAAAAAAGAAGGAGTAGAAGACTAAATAACGAAGAAGAAGGCAAAAAAGAAGGAGTAGAAGACTAAATAACGAAGAAGAAGGCAAAAAAGAAGGAGTAGAAGACTAAATAACGAAGAAGAAGGCAAAAAAGAAGGAGTAGAAGACTAAATAACGAAGAAGAAGGCAAAAAAGAAGGAGTAGAAGACTAAATAACGAAGAAGAAGGCAAAAAAGAAGGAGTAGAAGACCAAATAACGAAGAAGAAGGCAGTAGAAGAGTAGAAGACTAAATAACGAAGAAGAAGGCAAAAAAGAAGGAGTAGAAGACTAAATAACGAAGAAGAAGGCAAAAAAGAAGGAGTAGAAGACTAAATAACGAAGAAGAAGGCAAAAAAGAAGGAGTAGAAGACTAAATAACGAAGAAGAAGGCAAAAAAGAAGGAGTAGAAGACTAAATAACGAAGAAGAAGGCAAAAAGAAGGAGTAGAAGACTAAATAACGAAGAAGAAGGCAAAAAAGAAGGAGTAGAAGACTAAATAACGAAGAAGAAGGCAAAAAAGAAGGAGTAGAAGACTAAATAACGAAGAAGAAGGCAAAAAAGAAGGAGTAGAAGACTAAATAACGAAGAAGAAGGCAAAAAAGAAGGAGTAGAAGACTAAATAACGAAGAAGAAGGCAAAAAAGAAGGAGTAGAAGACTAAATAACGAAGAAGAAGACTAAATAACGAAGAAGAAGGCAAAAAAGAAGGAGTAGAAGACTAAATAACGAAGAAGAAGGCAAAAAAGAAGGAGTAGAAGACTAAATAACGAAGAAGAAGGCAAAAAAGAAGGAGTAGAAGACTAAATAACGAAGAAGAAGGCAAAAAAGAAGGAGTAGAAGACTAAATAACGAAGAAGAAGGCAAAAAAGAAGGAGTAGAAGACTAAATAACGAAGAAGAAGGCAAAAAAGAAGGAGTAGAAGACTAAATAACGAAGAAGAAGGCAAAAAAGAAGGAGTAGAAGACTAAATAACGAAGAAGAAGGCAAAAAAGAAGGAGTAGAAGACTAAATAACGAAGAAGAAGGCAAAAAAGAAGGAGTAGAAGACTAAATAACGAAGAAGAAGGCAAAAAAGAAGGAGTAGAAGACTAAATAACGAAGAAGAAGGCAAAAAAGAAGGAGTAGAAGACTAAATAACGAAGAAGAAGGCAAAAAAGAAGGAGTAGAAGACTAAATAACGAAGAAGAAGGCAAAAAAGAAGGAGTAGAAGACTAAATAACGAAGAAGAAGGCAAAAAGAAGGAGTAGAAGACTAAATAACGAAGAAGAAGGCAAAAAAGAAGGAGTAGAAGACTAAATAACGAAGAAGAAGGCAAAAAAGAAGGAGTAGAAGACTAAATAACGAAGAAGAAGGCAAAAAAGAAGGAGTAGAAGACTAAATAACGAAGAAGAAGGCAAAAAAGAAGGAGTAGAAGACTAAATAACGAAGAAGAAGGCAAAAAAGAAGGAGTAGAAGACTAAATAACGAAGAAGAAGGCAAAAAAGAAGGAGTAGAAGACTAAATAACGAAGAAGAAGGCAAAAAAGAAGGAGTAGAAGACTAAATAACGAAGAAGAAGGCAAAAAAGAAGGAGTAGAAGACTAAATAACGAAGAAGAAGGCAAAAAAGAAGGAGTAGAAGACTAAATAACGAAGAAGAAGGCAAAAAAGAAGGAGTAGAAGACTAAATAACGAAGAAGAAGGCAAAAAAGAAGGAGTAGAAGACTAAATAACGAAGAAGAAGGCAAAAAAGAAGGAGTAGAAGACTAAATAACGAAGAAGAAGGCAAAAAAGAAGGAGTAGAAGACTAAATAACGAAGAAGAAGGCAAAAAAGAAGGAGTAGAAGACTAAATAACGAAGAAGAAGGCAAAAAAGAAGGAGTAGAAGACTAAATAACGAAGAAGAAGGCAAAAAAGAAGGAGTAGAAGACTAAATAACGAAGAAGAAGGCAAAAAAGAAGGAGTAGAAGACTAAATAACGAAGAAGAAGGCAAAAAAGAAGGAGTAGAAGACTAAATAACGAAGAAGAAGGCGTAGAAGACTAAATAACGAAGAAGAAGGCAAAAAAGAAGGAGTAGAAGACTAAATAACGAAGAAGAAGGCAAAAAAGAAGGAGTAGAAGACTAAATAACGAAGAAGAAGGCAAAAAAGAAGGAGTAGAAGACTAAATAACGAAGAAGAAGGCAAAAAAGAAGGAGTAGAAGACTAAATAACGAAGAAGAAGGCAAAAAAGAAGGAGTAGAAGACTAAATAACGAAGAAGAAGGCAAAAAAGAAGGAGTAGAAGACTAAATAACGAAGAAGAAGGCAAAAAAGAAGGAGTAGAAGACTAAATAACGAAGAAGAAGGCAAAAAAGAAGGAGTAGAAGACTAAATAACGAAGAAGAAGGCAAAAAAGAAGGAGTAGAAGACTAAATAACGAAGAAGAAGGCAAAAAAGAAGGAGTAGAAGACTAAATAACGAAGAAGAAGGCAAAAAAGAAGGAGTAGAAGACTAAATAACGAAGAAGAAGGCAAAAAAGAAGGAGTAGAAGACTAAATAACGAAGAAGAAGGCAAAAAAGAAGGAGTAGAAGACTAAATAACGAAGAAGAAGGCAAAAAAGAAGGAGTAGAAGACTAAATAACGAAGAAGAAGGCAAAAAAGAAGGAGTAGAAGACTAAATAACGAAGAAGAAGGCAAAAAAGAAGGAGTAGAAGACTAAATAACGAAGAAGAAGGCAAAAAAGAAGGAGTAGAAGACTAAATAACGAAGAAGAAGGCAAAAAAGAAGGAGTAGAAGACTAAATAACGAAGAAGAAGGCAAAAAAAACTAAATAACGAAGAAGAAGGCAAAAAAGAAGGAGTAGAAGACTAAATAACGAAGAAGAAGGCAAAAAAGAAGGAGTAGAAGACTAAATAACGAAGAAGAAGGCAAAAAAGAAGGAGTAGAAGACTAAATAACGAAGAAGAAGGCAAAAAAGAAGGAGTAGAAGACTAAATAACGAAGAAGAAGGCAAAAAAGAAGGAGTAGAAGACTAAATAACGAAGAAGAAGGCAAAAAAGAAGGAGTAGAAGACTAAATAACGAAGAAGAAGGCAAAAAAGAAGGAGTAGAAGACTAAATAACGAAGAAGAAGGCAAAAAAGAAGGAGTAGAAGACTAAATAACGAAGAAGAAGGCAAAAAAGAAGGAGTAGAAGACTAAATAACGAAGAAGAAGGCAAAAAAGAAGGAGTAGAAGACTAAATAACGAAGAAGAAGGCAAAAAAGAAGGAGTAGAAGACTAAATAACGAAGAAGAAGGCAAAAAAGAAGGAGTAGAAGACTAAATAACGAAGAAGAAGGCAAAAAAGAAGGAGTAGAAGACTAAATAACGAAGAAGAAGGCAAAAAAGAAGGAGTAGAAGACTAAATAACGAAGAAGAAGGCAAAAAAGAAGGAGTAGAAGACTAAATAACGAAGAAGAAGGCAAAAAAGAAGGAGTAGAAGACTAAATAACGAAGAAGAAGGCAAAAAAGAAGGAGTAGAAGACTAAATAACGAAGAAGAAGGCAAAAAAGAAGGAGTAGAAGACTAAATAACGAAGAAGAAGGCAAAAAAGAAGGAGTAGAAGACTAAATAACGAAGAAGAAGGCAAAAAAGAAGGAGTAGAAGACTAAATAACGAAGAAGAAGGCAAAAAAGAAGGAGTAGAAGACTAAATAACGAAGAAGAAGGCAAAAAGAAGGAGTAGAAGACTAAATAACGAAGAAGAAGGCAAAAAAGAAGGAGTAGAAGACTAAATAACGAAGAAGAAGGCAAAAAAGAAGGAGTAGAAGACTAAATAACGAAGAAGAAGGCAAAAAAGAAGGAGTAGAAGACTAAATAACGAAGAAGAAGGCAAAAAAGAAGGAGTAGAAGACTAAATAACGAAGAAGAAGGCAAAAAAGAAGGAGTAGAAGACTAAATAACGAAGAAGAAGGCAAAAAAGAAGGAGTAGAAGACTAAATAACGAAGAAGAAGGCAAAAAAGAAGGAGTAGAAGACTAAATAACGAAGAAGAAGGCAAAAAAGAAGGAGTAGAAGACTAAATAACGAAGAAGAAGGCAAAAAAGAAGGAGTAGAAGACTAAATAACGAAGAAGAAGGCAAAAAAGAAGGAGTAGAAGACTAAATAACGAAGAAGAAGGCAAAAAAGAAGGAGTAGAAGACTAAATAACGAAGAAGAAGGCAAAAAAGACTAAATAACGAAGAAGAAGGCAAAAAGAAGGAGTAGAAGACTAAATAACGAAGAAGAAGGCAAAAAAGAAGGAGTAGAAGACTAAATAACGAAGAAGAAGGCAAAAAAGAAGGAGTAGAAGACTAAATAACGAAGAAGAAGGCAAAAAAGAAGGAGTAGAAGACTAAATAACGAAGAAGAAGGCAAAAAAGAAGGAGTAGAAGACTAAATAACGAAGAAGAAGGCAAAAAAGAAGGAGTAGAAGACTAAATAACGAAGAAGAAGGCAAAAAAGAAGGAGTAGAAGACTAAATAACGAAGAAGAAGGCAAAAAAGAAGGAGTAGAAGACTAAATAACGAAGAAGAAGGCAAAAAAGAAGGAGTAGAAGACTAAATAACGAAGAAGAAGGCAAAAAAGAAGGAGTAGAAGACTAAATAACGAAGAAGAAGGCAAAAAAGAAGGAGTAGAAGACTAAATAACGAAGAAGAAGGCAAAAAAGAAGGAGTAGAAGACTAAATAACGAAGAAGAAGGCAAAAAAGAAGGAGTAGAAGACTAAATAACGAAGAAGAAGGCAAAAAAGAAGGAGTAGAAGACTAAATAACGAAGAAGAAGGCAAAAAAGAAGGAGTAGAAGACTAAATAACGAAGAAGAAGGCAAAAAAGAAGGAGTAGAAGACTAAATAACGAAGAAGAAGGCAAAAAAGAAGGAGTAGAAGACTAAATAACGAAGAAGAAGGCAAAAAAGAAGGAGTAGAAGACTAAATAACGAAGAAGAAGGCAAAAAAGAAGGAGTAGAAGACTAAATAACGAAGAAGAAGGCAAAAAAGAAGGAGTAGAAGACTAAATAACGAAGAAGAAGGCAAAAAAGAAGGAGTAGAAGACTAAATAACGAAGAAGAAGGCAAAAAAGAAGGAGTAGAAGACTAAATAACGAAGAAGAAGGCAAAAAAGAAGGAGTAGAAGACTAAATAACGAAGAAGAAGGCAAAAAGAAGAAGTAAGACTAATAACGAAGAAGCAAAGAAGGAGTAGAAGACTAAATAACGAAGAAGAAGGCAAAAAAGAAGGAGTAGAAGACTAAATAACGAAGAAGAAGGCAAAAAAGAAGGAGTAGAAGACTAAATAACGAAGAAGAAGGCAAAAAAGAAGGAGTAGAAGACTAAATAACGAAGAAGAAGGCAAAAAAGAAGGAGTAGAAGACTAAATAACGAAGAAGAAGGCAAAAAAGAAGGAGTAGAAGACTAAATAACGAAGAAGAAGGCAAAAAAGAAGGAGTAGAAGACTAAATAACGAAGAAGAAGGCAAAAAAGAAGGAGTAGAAGACTAAATAACGAAGAAGAAGGCAAAAAAGAAGGAGTAGAAGACTAAATAACGAAGAAGAAGGCAAAAAAGAAGGAGTAGAAGACTAAATAACGAAGAAGAAGGCAAAAAAGAAGGAGTAGAAGACTAAATAACGAAGAAGAAGGCAAAAAAGAAGGAGTAGAAGACTAAATAACGAAGAAGAAGGCAAAAAAGAAGGAGTAGAAGACTAAATAACGAAGAAGAAGGCAAAAAAGAAGGAGTAGAAGACTAAATAACGAAGAAGAAGGCAAAAAAGAAGGAGTAGAAGACTAAATAACGAAGAAGAAGGCAAAAAAGAAGGAGTAGAAGACTAAATAACGAAGAAGAAGGCAAAAAAGAAGGAGTAGAAGACTAAATAACGAAGAAGAAGGCAAAAAAGAAGGAGTAGAAGACTAAATAACGAAGAAGAAGGCAAAAAAGAAGGAGTAGAAGACTAAATAACGAAGAAGAAGGCAAAAAAGAAGGAGTAGAAGACTAAATAACGAAGAAGAAGGCAAAAAAGAAGGAGTAGAAGACTAAATAACGAAGAAGAAGGCAAAAAAGAAGGAGTAGAAGACTAAATAACGAAGAAGAAGGCAAAAAAGAAGGAGTAGAAGACTAAATAACGAAGAAGAAGGCAAAAAAGAAGGAGTAGAAGACTAAATAACGAAGAAGAAGGCAAAAAAGAAGGAGTAGAAGACTAAATAACGAAGAAGAAGGCAAAGACTAAAAAGCAAAGAAGGAGTAGAAGACTAAATAACGAAGAAGAAGGCAAAAAAGAAGGAGTAGAAGACTAAATAACGAAGAAGAAGGCAAAAAAGAAGGAGTAGAAGACTAAATAACGAAGAAGAAGGCAAAAAAGAAGGAGTAGAAGACTAAATAACGAAGAAGAAGGCAAAAAAGAAGGAGTAGAAGACTAAATAACGAAGAAGAAGGCAAAAAAGAAGGAGTAGAAGACTAAATAACGAAGAAGAAGGCAAAAAAGAAGGAGTAGAAGACTAAATAACGAAGAAGAAGGCAAAAAAGAAGGAGTAGAAGACTAAATAACGAAGAAGAAGGCAAAAAAGAAGGAGTAGAAGACTAAATAACGAAGAAGAAGGCAAAAAGAAGGAGTAGAAGACTAAATAACGAAGAAGAAGGCAAAAAAGAAGGAGTAGAAGACTAAATAACGAAGAAGAAGGCAAAAAAGAAGGAGTAGAAGACTAAATAACGAAGAAGAAGGCAAAAAAAGACTAAATAACGAAGAAGAAGGCAAAAAAGAAGGAGTAGAAGACTAAATAACGAAGAAGAAGGCAAAAAAGAAGGAGTAGAAGACTAAATAACGAAGAAGAAGGCAAAAAAGAAGGAGTAGAAGACTAAATAACGAAGAAGAAGGCAAAAAAGAAGGAGTAGAAGACTAAATAACGAAGAAGAAGGCAAAAAAGAAGGAGTAGAAGACTAAATAACGAAGAAGAAGGCAAAAAAGAAGGAGTAGAAGACTAAATAACGAAGAAGAAGGCAAAAAAGAAGGAGTAGAAGACTAAATAACGAAGAAGAAGGCAAAAAAGAAGGAGTAGAAGACTAAATAACGAAGAAGAAGGCAAAAAAGAAGGAGTAGAAGACTAAATAACGAAGAAGAAGGCAAAAAAGAAGGAGTAGAAGACTAAATAACGAAGAAGAAGGCAAAAAAGAAGGAGTAGAAGACTAAATAACGAAGAAGAAGGCAAAAAAGAAGGAGTAGAAGACTAAATAACGAAGAAGAAGGCAAAAAAGAAGGAGTAGAAGACTAAATAACGAAGAAGAAGGCAAAAAGAAGGAGTAGAAGACTAAATAACGAAGAAGAAGGCAAAAAAGAAGGAGTAGAAGACTAAATAACGAAGAAGAAGGCAAAAAAGAAGGAGTAGAAGACTAAATAACGAAGAAGAAGGCAAAAAAGAAGGAGTAGAAGACTAAATAACGAAGAAGAAGGCAAAAAAGAAGGAGTAGAAGACTAAATAACGAAGAAGAAGGCAAAAAAGAAGGAGTAGAAGACTAAATAACGAAGAAGAAGGCAAAAAGAAGGAGTAGAAGACTAAATAACGAAGAAGAAGGCAAAAAAGAAGGAGTAGAAGACTAAATAACGAAGAAGAAGGCAAAAAAGAAGGAGTAGAAGACTAAATAACGAAGAAGAAGGCAAAAAAGAAGGAGTAGAAGACTAAATAACGAAGAAGAAGGCAAAAAAGAAGGAGTAGAAGACTAAATAACGAAGAAGAAGGCAAAAAAGAAGGAGTAGAAGACTAAATAACGAAGAAGAAGGCAAAAAAGAAGGAGTAGAAGACTAAATAACGAAGAAGAAGGCAAAAAAGAAGGAGTAGAAGACTAAATAACGAAGAAGAAGGCAAAAAAGAAGGAGTAGAAGACTAAATAACGAAGAAGAAGGCAAAAAAGAAGGAGTAGAAGACTAAATAACGAAGAAGAAGGCAAAAAAGAAGGAGTAGAAGACTAAATAACGAAGAAGAAGGCAAAAAAGAAGGAGTAGAAGACTAAATAACGAAGAAGAAGGCAAAAAAGAAGGAGTAGAAGACTAAATAACGAAGAAGAAGGCAAAAAAGAAGGAGTAGAAGACTAAATAACGAAGAAGAAGGCAAAAAAGAAGGAGTAGAAGACTAAATAACGAAGAAGAAGGCAAAAAAGAAGGAGTAGAAGACTAAATAACGAAGAAGAAGGCAAAAAAGAAGGAGTAGAAGACTAAATAACGAAGAAGAAGGCAAAAAAGAAGGAGTAGAAGACTAAATAACGAAGAAGAAGGCAAAAAAGAAGGAGTAGAAGACTAAATAACGAAGAAGAAGGCAAAATAGAAGGAGTAGAAGACTAAATATGTGATGGTCAAAGCTTATGTTTTGTAACTCTCTTATAAAAAACTGAAAAGCTCGAAAGATAAACCCGCGCTTGTAACCTTATCTTGTCAGCAAAACCGTAATATTGGACCATAAGCTTACGCTAATGCATACTCGAGAGTAATTGCGAAAAGTTTAAGGCCTGGCGATTTAGTTGAATAAAGCCTCTGAGATTAATAAGATCGTTTCTGCTGCCAGATATAAAGTGAAGTGGTTACATCACCTTTTTTCACCTAACACGTGTTTTTTTGCACTTGCCAAATTTGCATGGCAAATAAAATTTTAATTGAGTGCTACACGTATTATACCACCTAATGGCAGGAAGGATATTTGTCTAACAATCATATTTGATAATACAAAAAAAAAAAGAGGAAATCATTTCTTTGAAATCCGTCAGGTAAAGCTTGTTTTTTTTAAAGAAATATTTTGTTTGATTAATTGAAATAATGCGTACAGGATTCTGGATATATATTATTATAAATATATATACTCGATTTGGAAATTTGTCCCAAGGCAGTGGAAAACTTGATAGAGCCCACCATATAAATATGTTTTATGGCTTGATCAATTACGTCACAACATGTGCCTTACAACACGGGAGCTGCTAATTATTTGAAGACGAAAAGGAATCGAGATCCAGACGGCCAATTGCAACATTTTTTTTTTGGAGCACATTTCTTAACCTAATTATTATTTTATATAACATCTATTCTACTTAACCTAACCCTGATAAAAAGGTTACACCCACAAAGCTACAGGCCTGCATGCATACGTGGAATTAAAAGGTAACAAGTTAAAATTAAAATATCTATCAGGAAATATATATAAATACAAAAAAAAAAAAAAAAACTAATAATATTAATAATGGAGAAGCACATAAATCTGAATTAAATTTTTTTTTCGTCACTCAAATATTTGAAATTTTAAATGAATTAATTAATCAAATTACTTACTACTATTCTTTGTTTCATTAATATTAAAATAATTTAAGCATTAGACTAAGCCTATAGTATAATCCAATTATTATTGTCTTGTTGACTTCGCGAATTAGAAATGACATCGAAATGAGCTTGAAATTTGTAAAGATAAGGGAGTTAATTAAAGCTATGAATTGTATACGAATTTAAAATGAAGAATATTGATTAAAAGATGAATAAGGGGTTCTAAAAAGAAAAGACACACATTAATTCAACTATGGGTTAACAAATTATGCCTTAATGAAAATTGTTAACAAGGTAGGGCGGGTAGTAAAGGGCACTAACATCTCCCCTTAACAAATACTCAATACGCATATATTAACTAAACAAATTTAACACCTGGCTAGGTTAGCACATTTCTCTTGTCTGTGTCGATAACTAGAGTTGATAAAGAACCCCCTCCAATCCGACGAAGTCCTAGCCGAAAACGTCCCAGTGCTAACCGACATTCAATCACACTCTAGAAAAAGGGAAGACTCCTGTCAACCAAAGATTCAGTACAAAAGTGGCGCCCAACGTGGGGCAACGAATGATAAAAGAGGCGACAGATATTTTAAATTTGAATTTAAAGTTAACACCAAACATTTTAAGCCTTATTCGTTCCAATTTTTTGTCTGTGCGAACTACAATTGTTGTTTGAGAATTTCTGGAATACAGTTTATGTAAAGTATTCATATCTTAACATGGCCGTCCGAACATTATCTAAACAATAATTTATGAGCAAAGAAATAAGTATTTTGTAAAAGGAATAATATTGCCTGTGGATTTCTTCAAGGTTATTATACAAGCCATTAACTTTGCTGCCCGGAAAAATTTTTCTTTTGCATTGACTTACAGTCACAACTTATTAAAGACAACATTATCTAAATAAAAGAGGGAATAGATAAAAACTTGCGTATTGATAAAATTGAAAATGATGTGTCTTAATTTTTTGGAACCCCTGTATATATAAAGCAAATTTTGTTAGTCGGAAAATCTAAATCTAAACCTTTGTGGTTAATATATTATATTAGAGCAAAATGCCTGTGAGACACAGTTTAGATCGGCCAAGTCTGCCTAATAATGAAAGTAATTGTGAGATATGTTCCCAGCCAATGATGCAATTGGATATGAGGTTAATTACTAGGTGTTTGCATACATTTCATAGGCAGTGTATACTAAGTTGGCTGGAGAGTTCTTCTACATGCCCAGTTTGCTGCCAAAGTGTTACACGGAATAGTCTGCTAGAAGTTGTATCAAGGGAAGATATAGACATAAATAACGGGACCGATTCCGATGGAAGATTGTTGTTAACCAGTGGTCAAAAGAAGAAAAAGAAAAGAGTACCAGAATCAGCGTTCAGAGCAACTGATAGCGAGCCAGTTACACCCATAGATAACAATCAGAATCCAGAAGGCAATAGAAATCAAGCGTCAGAGGAACAAAGATTAGTAGATCGAATGGAAAGTCGATTTAATTCACAACTAAATCAAATGAATTTAACGATTGCAGAACTTACACGACAAATTTCTAGATTGACCGCAAACTCAACAAATCATAGATCAACTGAAGCTGGAGAAAATATTGAACCAGAGTGGGGAAGAAGTATAACTCCTTCATTCGGTTTGAATGGAGATGCTCCTCCTTTCGTCCCAAATGAGTCCCGAGGTCGAAATAGTCAAGAGCGAAGTCGTAGTAGTAATATTAGTTCAGATGTTGGAAAAGTGGCAAACCTTATAAGTGGTTGGAAAGTGCAGTATACAGGAGCTAGAAATGGCATGCCTGTTGGGAAGTTTATTTATATGGTGACTGCATTGACCAATGATTGTCTTGCTAATAATTTTGATATTTTGTGTGATCATATTCACATTCTTTTCGGTGGTAGAGCCAGTGAATGGTTTTGGAGATATAGAAGAACGGTCGACAAAGTGGAGTGGAATAGTCTTTGCAGCTCACTTAGATCTTATTTTCACGATCCATTGTCAGACGACGATGTGAGAGAATTAATAAGAGATAGGAAGCAGCAACCCAACGAAAACTTTGACGAATTTCATAATGCCATTATGTTGCTAGTAGATCGTTTACAGTATCCCATAAGCGAAAGTCAATTAGTAACAATACTTAAGAGAAACCTAAGGCCTTTTCTTAGAAAGGAACTGTTCTATTTAGAAATAAACTCGTTAGGAAACTTACGAAATCTGGTAACGCGAAGAGAAGCTTTTAGCGACGAAGTTAGTAATACGTTTAAAATAAAGAATAATCGGAAAGTGAATGAAATAAAACTAGGCGAACAAAGCGTAAATGAATACTTAAAAGAAGAAGTTTGTGAAATACAAGGAGAAAAAGTAGAAAACGAAAATAAGCTATTGTGTTGGAACTGTAGGAGATATGGTCATAAATATTTTGATTGCCAAGCTGAAAAGAAAATATTTTGTATGGGATGTGGCGCAGAAAATGTGAAGAAACCAAATTGCGAATTCTGCCAGAAAAACCGCAGAGTGAACGGCTATAACAACAACAACAATTATGGTTTCAATTCAAAAAACTGAGTAATGGGGAAGGAAACTTAGCTCATCCTTCGCCAAAGTACATTACATCTACACAATTGGGGCAATACAGCATAAAAGGCAAGTTGTACCCTATAATACCATACCATGTCCGATTGAGAAACTATAATAATGTCAGAAACAAAATCTTTAACCAGAGTAAAGAAATTGTTCATGAAGTGAAAAACAAAGCTAAGCGAAACTCTTTACGGTTGCGTAACTTTTACAAAAAAGTTAAGGATCAAACGCAAAGATTGACGGTTAGTTTGGATGCCATACTGCATGTAGGGAAAGATATTAGACCATTCGTAGAAGTAAAAATATTTAATAAGGACTATTGGATTCAGGAGCTACTGTTTCGTGTTTAAGTGGGCAAGCAGCCAGGGAATATTTAAATGATAATATGGATTTCAAATTCACCAACTCGGAAGTAGAGACAGCAGGAGGTCAGAAATATAAAATTCTAGGAACTATAAAAACCAGGGACCGTAATCATTATAAGTAATATTTTAAAAATTACTTTGTAATGATTACTTATCGATTTTTAATTTTTTAAATCAAGACTAATAATTATTTTTGAGCAAAAAAAATAAAAATCACAAATAATCATTATGCTTGAGCAAAAAAAATAAAACACAAAAATAATGATTATTCGTGATTTTTATTTTTTTGTTCAAAATAAAACTCACCAAGCAAGAACTTTTAATTTTTTAAGGATATTGCCAATATTGTCCTATGTCCTTATAAAGGGACCCTAGAGCAACAATTGACAACAACAAAAACAAAATGTATTTTACCTGTGTTTGTTGCAATTATTTAATATTAGGTGAGTTTTATTTCGAAAAAAAAATAAAAATCACGAATAATCATTATTTTTGAGTTTTATTTTTTTTGCTCAAGCATAATGATTATTTGTGATTTTTATTTTTTTGGATCAAAAATAATGTTTAACTATTGAAGAATAAATATAACAATTAAAAATTAAAAATCATCAAGGATATTCATAGTGTATCCTTAAAGGATAAAAACGTGCTAGTCAAGCTTGTTCTATGTTGATTGGAAGTGATTGATTTATTCATTTAAAATTAGCGACAATAATCATTATTTACGGTCCCTGATAAAAACTGAAGTAACATTCCTAAATAAGACAAAAATGCTAACTCTGTACATAATCCCCGATCTGAGACAAGATTTATACTTAGGGATAGATTTTTGGTGCACATTTGGATTGATGAATAAACTAAACAAATCCATATACATGTGAAAAGGAAAGGGATAGAAGCAGGCCGAGAGCTTGGAAATGACAGCAGGTTAGCAGGAACAGAATGAGAATTATTCATTGTATTTTGTGAGTTCAGCAGCTACAGTCGAAAATAAGCAGATATAAAAGCAGCAAAAGTAAGAAAAGTTGAAAAGAAAACGGAAGAAAACTTGCACATTTAGAAACATATAATATCCGAAAAATTATTATAATAAACGTAACACAAGAGGGAAATACCCATCTTACATTTGGGGGCTCGTCCATCTTACATTTGGGGGCTCGTCCAAACCTAAATTGCAAGTCCGGAGAAGTTTAAAAGGCGGATAGCGGAAGGGAATGAGTGTGAAGCCGTATTACACTAGATCTGTCGCAGCGGATAAAACTATCAGAATGGATAACTTTGGTAAAGCTGGTGAACAGGAGAATGACGATGAAGTTAAAAGCATGCATGAACTTTCCGAATCAAGAGGAGAACAAAAGGCTGCAAGAAGAAGCATGCAGAATCGTGTCGGAACAAGTGGAAGGCAGAATGATACAGCTATAGCAGTTGAGAGCAGCTCGATCGACGAAAACACAAAAACGCTGAAAGACCTTGTGCAGCTGCTTGCCATAAAGTTTGGAGCGGAGGAGCAGAACAGTGGATGCTCGATTACAGCGGAAAGCTTCGCGAAAATTATTCCAGAGTTTGACGGAGAATCCATTCCAGTGAAGTACTGGTTCGACAATTTTGAGCAGAATGCTGCAGCCTACGGGTTGAACATAAAGCAAATGTATGTCCAGGCTCGGGCGAAAATGGTGAACACTGCAAAATTATTTTTGGAGTCTACGTTCGTTCATCAATATGCAGAAATGCGTATGCTGATGGAGACAGAGTTTCAGTCGTCAATATGTGTGCAGTGCTGATGTCCATGAGCAGCTCCGTACTCGGAAGAAACGCAAGGACGAATCATTTCATGTATACCTACTGCAGATGAAAAAGATTGCGTCACTTGGAAACATCGATGTACGTTCAGTAATCCGTTATGTTGTTGACGGCCTAAGCATGAGGAGTGACTTTAGATACTCTCTCTATTGTTGCAAAACGTATAAAGAGCTACAGGAGCAGTATGAGGTGTACGAACGAGTGGGCGAGAAGCCGTTCAAGCCGAACAACGAGAGGTCGACGCCGGACAATAGGATGCAGCGCGAGTTCAACCACAGGAGGAATCACTGCTTCAATTGTGGATCTACAGATCATCTTCGCAAGGATTGCAAGGCTGCCGTGAAATGCTTCAGTTGCAACAAAGAGGGTCACATGTCAAGGGATTGTCCTTGGTCAGCTGCTGGCGTTCAAGTTGTGCGGAGTGCAAATCGCATGAAAAAGGTGACCATCAATGACGTGGAAGTGGAGTGTCTGGTAGATACTGGAGCCGACGTATCTATTTTGCGCAATTATATCTTCAAGAAAATACCGAATGTCGTTTTGGTGAGATCTGCGTCGAAGCTGCGTGGGCTGGGAAAGAAGATCACATGTCCAGTTGGTTACTTTTTGGCTGAAGTTGCAGTAGATAAGGAGATGACGCCACACAAGTTTGTTGTTGTTGAGGATGAGGACATCGAGTATGACGCGCTGCTGGGATTCGATTTCATCTCGAAGTTCGAATTTTCGATGTTAGTCGACGGATACAGGTTTTCTTCCCCGCTGGGGGAGAAGGCTTGTGAGGAATCAAACCAGATGAGTATTTACAATATAATAAATACAGATGAGGAAATAGATGTTCCTCCACAGTACGCTAAGGAAGTGGCGCAGCTCATCAAGAATTATAAGGCAATGGATTTGGTAGCAGAAGTTCCAGTAAAGCTGCGAATTGTGCCGGATGGTGAAATCGTCCCATTTCGTCAATCCCCGAGTAGATTGGCGATTGCCGAGGAGAAGGACGTCGAAAAGCAGATCGGTGAATGGTTAGATGCTGGAATCATACGCCCATCTACATCTAATTTTGCTAGCCGCATTGTATTGGTGAGCAAAAAAGATGGTACGCGGCGTATTTGCGTCGATTTTCGAAAGCTGAACTCGATGGTATTGAGAGATTGTTTTCCCGTTCCTGTAATCGACGACGTGCTACAAAAGCTGCAAAAAGCGAGGTTCTTTACCGTAATGGATTTAGAGAATGGTTTCTTTCACGTGGCTATTGAGGAAGATAGCAAGAAATTCACGGCGTTTATCACCAAAGCCGGACTGTACGAATTCAATAGGACCCCGTTTGGATTTCGGAACTCACCAGCTGTTTTTATTCGTTATGTTAACCATGTATTCCAGGAGCTGATGAACAAAGATGTACTCGACTTGTACATGGATGATATAATAATTCACGCAGAGACTGCTGAGCAATGTTTGAAGAAGATGGAACTCGTATTTCAAAAAGCTGGAGAGTTTGGTTTGAAGATAAAGTGGCGGAAATGTCACTTCTTACAGCAGAAAATATACTTTTTGGGCCACAACATTGAGGACGGAAACATATGGCCTGGACAGGAAAAAACTGATGCGGTTAAAAAATTTGCTGTGCCGAAAAATGTCAGAGCAATCCAAGCTTTTTTGGGGCTAACTGGATTTTTTAGAAAATTTGTTCTAAATTATTCACAGATTGCATGGCCATTGACTGATCTGCTGCGAAAAGATGCTCGCTTTTTAATGGCTGAGCCTCAGATGAATGCATTTCAAAGTTTGAAGGATGCATTGACAAAAGAACCCGTTTTAAAGCTGTACATCAGAGAGGCCAAAACTGAGTTACACACGGATGCATCAAAAGATGGATTTGCAGCAGTTTTAATGCAGTGGTTTGATGGCAGACTCCATCCAATACAATATTGGAGCAAGAAGACGTCAGAAGCTGAGTCCCGTCAGCACAGCTATATCTTGGAAGCAAAAGCCGTTTATTTAGCGGTAAAGAAATTCAGACATTATCTGCTGGGATCGCCATTTAAGTTGGTTACGGATTGCTCCGCTCTCAAGCAAACCCTACAGAAGGCGGACGTGCCAAGAGCAGTAACACAGTGGATTTTTTATTTACAGGATTTCGAGTTTAATGTGGAACATCGCCCTGGGGAACGGTTGAAGCATGTAGATTGCCTTAGTCGCTACCCCCACCGCGTTATGCTAGTGTCCTCTGAGATCACAGCTCTAATCAAATTCGCGCAAGGAAGGGACGAGATGCTGAAGGTAATTATGGAAATTTTGGCAAGCCGTCCATATGAGGGCTACAAGATGAAAGCTGGACTTGTCTATAAGGAGGTGAATGGCAATGACCTCCTCGTGATCCCGAAAACGATGGAAAAAGAAGTTATTGTTGACGCCCACAGTGCAGGTCATTTTGCACTACAAAAAACTGTTCACGCTGTTCAACAATCTTATTGGATCCCTCACTTAGAACAGAAGGTTCAGCAGGTGGTGAACAACTGTGTGAGATGTATAATTTTCAATAAGAAACTTGGCAAGAAAGAAGGATTTTTAAGCTGTATTGATAAAGGTGATCAACCCCTTCATACGCTGCACGTTGATCATCTCGGCCCAATGGATGCCACTGGAAAACAATATAAGTACATATTTGCGATGGTGGATTCATTTACAAAGTTTATATGGCTGTTCCCAACGAAAACTACAAGCAGCGAGGAGACGCTGAAGAAGTTAAAGATTTGGTCCGAAATTTTTGGCAACCCAGTACGGGTAGTTTCGGATAGAGGCACCGCTTTCACGGCCAACTTGTTTGCAGAGTACATGAAGGAAAATGGAATCGAGCATGTTTGGAGCACAACCGGAGTTCCCCGTGGAAATGGTCAAATTGAAAGGGTGAATCGTACAATTTTGTCAATTATTTCGAAGATTTCTGCAGATGAACCAGCAAGGTGGTTTAAGGCAGTTCCAGACGTGCAGAGAGCGGTTAATTCACACGTGCATGCGTCCACTAAGAGGTCGCCATTTGAACTGCTGTTTGGTGTGAAGATGAACAATAAGCCAATGGATCGTATGCTTCAGCTTCTGGAGGAGGAGATGTACTTAAACTTTGACGAGCAACGGCAGCAACAGAGAAAAGAGGCAAAGATCGAGATTCAACGAGCGCAGGAAGTGTATAAAAGGAATTTTGACCGAAAACGAAAACCGGAAGCTGATTATAAAGTTGGAGACTTGGTCGCTATACGCCGGACACAGTTTGTAGCTGGAAAGAAGTTGGCTGGAGAGTACATGGGACCGTACGAGGTGGCAAAAGTGAAGAGGAATGGGAGGTACGAAGTTCGGAAGGCAGCAGATTTCGAAGGACCAATTAACACTTCAACCAGTTGTGACTACATGAAGCTGTGGCGATATGTCCAGGACAACGAGGATGATTGGTCATCTGGGACAGATGAGTAGTCAGGAATGGCCGAATGTGAAAAGGAAAGGGATCGAAGCAGGCCGAGAGCTTGAAAATGACAGCAGGTTAGCAGGAACAGAATGAGAATTATTCATTGTATTTTGTGAGTTCAGCAGCTACAGTCGAAAATAAGCAGATATAAAAGCAGCAAAAGTAAGAAAAGTTGAAAAGAAACGGAAGAAAACTTGCACATTTAGAAACATATAATATCCGAAAAATTATTATAATAAACGTAACACAAGAGGGAAATACCCATCTTACATACATATGTTAGCGAACTGACCTTGCCAGATTCATTTAATGCTGAGCAGCAAACACTGATGTCAGAAGTGATATCATTGTTTCCAGATTTTAATAGGGATGGATTAGGGAAAACATCTATCTTAGATCATGCAATAGAAATAAGCACATGAACAAAACCAATCACGCAAAGATATTTTTTCCTTTCACCTGCAATCGAGAAACGAATACACACTGAGGTCGACAATATGCTTAATTTAGGAGTGATAGAAAAGGCACCTCCTACTTGCTCATGGAGTAGTCCAGTGGCAGTGGTACAAAAGGGTGATAAATTTCGAATATGCCTAGACTCTCGTAAGGGAAACGCAGTAACAATTAAAGATGCGTATCCGCAGCCGAAAATTAACGGAATTCTATCACGATTACCCAAAGCTAAATTCATCACTTCTTTAGATCTAAAGCATGCATTTTGGCAAATAAATTTAAGGGAATCCAGTAGAGACTTAACTGCATTCACGGTGCCAAACAGACCGTTATACAGATTCAAGGTAATGCCTTTTGGCTTAACCAATGCTGCCCAAACAATGTGTCGTCTTATGGACATAATTATTCCACCTGAGGTTAAGAATCGTGTTTTTGTTTATCTGAACGATTTATTGTTGGTCAGTGAAACTTTTGATACACATATAAGTCTTCTTAAGAGTATGGCAGATGTCTTGCGAAAGGCAGGCTTAACTTTGAATTTAGAAAAATGTAAATGGTGTGTGCCAGAAGTTAGATATCTGGGTTATGTTATTGGCAATGGTTGTATAAAGGTAGATTCAAAGAGGGTATCAGCAATCAGAGACATACTACCACCCAAATCTGTTAAAGAGTTGCGTAAATTTCTAGGCTGTGCGGGTTGGTATCGCAGATTTCTGGAGAATTATGCCACGATAACAACACCTCTTACAGATCTAACCAAAAAGTCTAAGAACTTTAAATGGACGGACGAAGCCAATCAAGCATTTGAAGAAGTGAAACTGAGGTTAACTACAGCACCATTACTGGTAACACCTAATTTTGAGAAGCCTTTTATTATTCAATGTGATGCTTCGAAAACCGGTGTTGGGGGAGTGCTTGCTCAACTTGATGAAGATGGTTTGGAGAGACCTATTGCATTTTTTTCCCATAAATTAAGCCAGACGCAACAGAAATATTGTGTCACTGAATTAGAGTGTCTAGCAGCAGTCTTAAGCATAGAAAAATTTAGAGAGTATGTGGAGGGCCTAGAGTTTAAAGTTATCACAGACCATGCCAGTTTACGATGGCTAATGCGTCAAACTGATCTCAACGGTCGCTTAGCTAGATGGGCGCTTAAACTACAGCAGTACACCTATGAAATAGAACACAGAAAAGGAAGTTTAAATGTAGTTCCGGACGCGCTTTCGCGATTGCCTATAAAGGAAGTCAGTGCATTAGATGTTGTATTACCAGAAATTGATTTGGATTCACCACAGTTTTGGTCTAATGATTACGTTAAGCTTAAAAACTCAATATTGGAGAATCAAAATCGTTTACCAGATCTGAAAGTTGTCGATCAGTACGTCTATCACAGAAATCGGTTTTATGCAGAAGGAGTGTCCGATTCAAACTGTTGGAAGCTATGGGTACCCTATGAACTGACAAACTCTGTAGTAGAAAATGCTCATTCACCACCACACAATGCACATGGAGGAATAGGAAAAACGTTAGAAAGACTTCCCCTAAACTTCTATTGGCCAAACATGGCAAAACAAGTGAAGGACTTTGTTGTGCGGTGTAATATTTGTAAACAATCCAAAGCACCAAACATCACACTTAAACCACCTATGGGAAGCCCTGCAATAAGTGAAAGGCCATTTCAACGCCTTTATATGGATTTTATTGGACCTTATCCTAGATCAAAGAAAGGAAATATAGGAGTTTTCATTGTATTAGATCACCTTACTAAGTTTCATTTCCTTGAGCCTCTGCGTAAATTTACCTCTGATCGCGTAATAGAGTTTTTAAGAACCAATATCTTTCATGTATTTGGTGTACCAGAATGCATCGTGACAGATAATGGGAGTCAATTTAAATCTTCACTATTTAAGTCATTTATCGAGAAGCATGGAATAAAGCACCTATTCACAGCTATTTATAGTCCACAATCAAACGCATCTGAACGCCTCAATAGATCAATAATATCAGGCATTAGATCATATCTCGGAGCAGATCAACGATTATGGGACGACAAACTAAGTGATATATCAGCAGCGCTACGCTCTGCTTATCATTCAGCAATTGGATGCTCACCATATTTTGCACTCTTTGGTAGCAATATGATTTCGCATGCAAAAGATTATGATTTGTTGAGGAAGTTAGAAAGTCTAAAAGTGGGAGAGAGAATTTTGGATTCTGACAAGCTGCAAATTATAAGGGAAACCATAATGAACAACATTAGCAAAGCATATAAAGCAAATAAAAGGGTATACGATCTTCGCACTAGGTATGTAACTTATCAGCTAGGAGAATACGTGTATAGACGGAATTTTGCTCTGAGTAATAAACTTGCTCCAAAGTTTTTAAAGGCAAAAGTAGTACGCAAGTATGGTAACCATTGCTACGAATTAGAAGAGAATGGAAAGGTAATTGGCAATTTTCACGCGAAAGACCTGCAAAAGTGTTTAGCTTAAATATGATGACCATTTTCCAGCTTCTTTTATTACTGAAAAGCTCGAAAGATAAACCCGCGCTTGTAACCTTATCTTGTCAGCAAAACCGTAATATTGGACCATAAGCTTACGCTAATGCATACTCGAGAGTAATTGCGAAAAGTTTAAGGCCTGGCGATTTAGTTGAATAAAGCCTCTGAGATTAATAAGATCGTTTCTGCTGCCAGATATAAAGTGAAGTGGTTACATCACCTTTTTTCACCTAACACGTGTTTTTTTGCACTTGCCAAATTTGCATGGCAAATAAAATTTTAATTGAGTGCTACACGTATTATACCACCTAATGGCAGGAAGGATATTTGTCTAACAATCATATTTGATAATACAAAAAAAAAGAGGAAATCATTTCTTTGAAATCCGTCAGGTAAAGCTGGTTTTTTTTAAAGAAATATTTTGTTTGATTAATTGAAATAATCCGTACAGGATTCTGGATATATATTATTATAATTATATATACTCGATTTGGAAATTTGTCCCAAGGCAGTGGAAAACTTGATAGAGCCCACCATATAAATATGTTTTATGGCTTGATCAATTACGTCACAACATGTGCCTTACAACACGGGAGCTGCTAATTATTTGAAGACGAAAAGGAATCGAGATCCAGACGGCCAATTGCAACATTTTTTTTTGGAGCACATTTCTTAACCTAATTATTATTTTATATAACATCTATTCTACTTAACCTAACCCTGATAAAAAGGTTACACCCACAAAGCTACAGGCCTGCATGCATACGTGGAATTAAAAGGTAACAAGTTAAAATTAAAATATCTATCAGGAAATATATATAAATACAAAAAAAAAAAAAAACTAATAATATTAATAATGGAGAAGCACATAAATCTGAATTAAATTTTTTTTTCGTCACTCAAATTTTTTGAAATTTTAAATGAATTAATTAATCAAATTACTTACTACTATTCTTTGTTTCATTAATATTAAAATAATTTAAGCATTAGACTAAGCCTATAGTATAATCCAATTATTATTGTCTTGTTGACTTCGCGAATTAGAAATGACATCGAAATGAGCTTGAAATTTGTAAAGATAAGGGAGTTAATTAAAACTATGAATTGTATACGAATTTAAAATGAAGAATATTGATTAAAAGATGAATTAGGGGTTCTAAAAAGAAAAGACACACATTAATTCAACTATGGGTTAACAAATTATGCCTTAATGAAAATTGTTAACAAGGTAGGGCGGGTAGTAAAGGGCACTTATATCTCCCCTTAACAAATACTCAATACGCATATATTAACTGAACAAATTTAACACCTGGCTAGGTTAGCACATTTCTCTTGTCTGTGTCGATAACTATCAACTCGATAAAGAACCCCCTCCAATCCGACGAAGTCCTAGCCGAAAACGTCCCAGTGCTAACCGACATTCAATCACACTCTAGAAAATGGGAAGACTCCTGTCAACCAAAGATTCAGTACAAATAACGAAGAAGAAGGCAAAAAAGATGGAGTAGAAGACTAAATAACGAAGAAGAAGGCAAAAAAGAAGGAGTAGAAGACTAAATAACGAAGAAGAAGGCGAAAAAGACTAAATAACGAAGAAGAAGGCAAAAAAGAAGGAGTACAAGACTAAATAACGAAGAAGAAGGCAAAAAAGAAGGAGTAGAAGACTAAATAACGAAGAAGAAGGCAAAAAAGAAGGAGTAGAAGACTAAATAACGAAGAAGAAGGCAAAAAAGAAGGAGTAGAAGACTAAATAACGAAGAAGAAGGCAAAAAAGACTAAATAACGAAGAAGAAGGCAAAAAAGAAGGAGTAGAAGACTAAATAACGAAGAAGAAGGCAAAAAAGAAGGAGTTGAAGACTAAATAACGAAGAAGAAGGCAAAAAAGAAGGAGTAGAAGACTAAATAACGAAGAAGAAGGCAAAAAAGAAGGAGTAGAAGACTAAATAACGAAGAAGAAGGCAAAAAAGAAGGAGTAGAAGACTAAATAACGTAGAAGAAGGCAAAAAAGAAGGAGTAGAAGACTAAATAACGAAGAAGAAGGCAAAAAAGAAGGAGTAGAAGACTAAATAACGAAGAAGAAGGCAAAAAAGAAGGAGTAGAAGACTAAATAACGAAGAAGAAGGCAAAAAAGAAGGAGTAGAAGGCTAAATAACGAAGAAGAAGGCAAAAAAGAAGGAGTAGAAGACTAAATAACGAAGAAGAAGGCAAAAAAGAAGGAGTAGAAGACTAAATAACGAAGAAGAAGGCAAAAAAGAAGGAGTAGAAGACTAAATAACGAAAAAGAAGGCAAAAAAGAAGGAGTAGAAGACTAAATAACGAAGAAGAAGGCAAAAAAGAAGGAGTAGAAGACTAAATAACGAAGAAGAAGGCAAAAAAGAAGGAGTAGAAGACTAAATAACGAAGAAGAAGGCAAGAAAGAAGGAGTAGAAGACTAAATAACGAAGAAGAAGGCAAAAAAGAAGGAGTAGAAGACTAAATAACGAAGAAGAAGGCAAAAAAGAAGGAGTAGAAGACTAAATAACGAAGAAGAAGGCAAAAAAGAAGGAGTAGCAGACTAAATAACGAAGAAGAAGGCAAAAAAGAAGGAGTAGAAGACTAAATAACGAAGAAGAAGGCAAAAAAGAAGGAGTAGAAGACTAAATAACGAAGAAGAAGGCAAAAAAAAAGGAGTAGAAGACTAAATAACGAAGAAGAAGGCGAAAAAGACTAAATAACGAAGAAGAAGGCAAAAAAGAAGGAGTAGAAGACTAAATAACGAAGAAGAAGGCAAAAAAGAAGGAGTAGAAGACTAAATAACGAAGAAGAAGGCAAAAAAGACTAAATAACGAAGAAGAAGGCAAAAAAGAAGGAGTAGAAGACTAAATAACGAAGAAGAAGGCAAAAACGAAGGAGTAGAAGACTTAATAACGAAGAAGAAGGCAAAAAAGAAGGAGTAGAAGACTAAATAACGAAGAAGAAGGCAAAAAAGTAGAAGTAGTAGAAGGCAAAGAGTAGAAGACTAAATAACGAAGAAGAAGGCAAAAAAGAAGGAGTAGAAGACTAAATAACGAAGAAGAAGGCAAAAAAGAAGGAGTAGAAGACTAAATAACGAAGAAGAAGGCAAAAAAGAAGGAGTTGAAGACTAAAGAAGGAGTAGAAGACTAAATAACGAAGAAGAAGGCAAAAAAGAAGGAGTAGAAGACTAAATAACGAAGAAGAAGGCAAAAAAGACTAAATAACGAAGAAGAAGGCAAAAAAAAGGAGTAGAAGACTAAATAACGAAGAAGAAGGCAAAAAAGAAGGAGTAGAAGACTAAATAACGAAGAAGAAGGCAAAAAAGAAGGAGTAGAAGACTAAATAACGAAGAAGAAGGCAAAAAAGAAGGAGTAGAAGACTAAATAACGAAGAAGAAGGCAAAAAAGAAGGAGTAGAAGACTAAATAACGAAGAAGAAGGCAAAAAAGAAGGAGTTGAAGACTAAAGAAGGAGTAGAAGACTAAATAACGAAGAAGAAGGCAAAAAAGAAGGAGTAGAAGACTAAATAACGAAGAAGAAGGCAAAAAAGACTAAATAACGAAGAAGAAGGCAAAAAAAAGGAGTAGAAGACTAAATAACGAAGAAGAAGGCAAAAAAGAAGGAGTAGAAGACTAAATAACGAAGAAGAAGTGTAGCGGCGCCTGAAGAACGTCTTAGTTAGGTTCTGCCTAAAAGCATGCTTCAAAATTGGTAGTAAAACCCAGTTAAGACTGGCCAGATGTAACCCCAATTTAGTATCAGTAATTAGTGTTTAACTAAAAACAAAAATACTAATCGATATATATCTTTGGGAGTGATGCCAGGTCGGCTTGAATCATCTGATTGGAAAAAGCTCGCTATAAGCCGAGATGGCGGATTTCTCAGCTGACGGAAATTTCCGGCAATGGCCGAAGCCAACGCCGCATGAGTTTTGAGCTTTTCTTTTCAATTGAACCGGCGTGGCAGACAGACGTGAAAATTTTCTTCTGCCAATTTTTTTTCTTTAAAAGTGCGGTTAAATAAAAGCACGCGGATCAAAAATCGAAAAGTGATTTTTTTTTATACAACAATTTATTTCGAAAAGAAGGCTGAAAAAACTCCACTTTCCCGATACGGTCGCCTCGGCCACCAAGGCCGCCACGGCAAACCTGTGCGAGTGGAGTTCCAAGGTGCCCACTTTATTTGCGTCCGTTGTCTGGGGGAGCACCCACATCGGCCGGCAATACCGATCTGTGCAGAGGAGCACCTACATTGGCCGGTGGTTCGGATTTGCCCTGAGGAGCACCCGCACCCGCCGCCACTCCAGGTGGCGCACAGGAAAACCTCCGTTAGTCAGAGGTCTGGATTTTTCTCGGGGAGCGCCGCGTTAATCAAGCCGGCGGATTTGCCTAGAGGAGCACCCCCCCATTTGGCCAGCGATCGGCAGCGCCTTCTGGAGCGGCCCTGATTTTTTTTTTTCATCGATCAGCAGTGGCAGCAGGGAGTACCTTTGTGTTGCTAGGAATATTCTCGACCCATTTTTCCGCGGATTAAATAATGCCAAACTAGATCAAATCTAAATCCAAATTTTTTTATATTCATCATTATCATCATGTGAATTTTCCGCAGTGCAAAGATTTTGCCGTAATTTTTTTTTACCTCCAAAAAAAAAAAATATTCAGCTCGCGGAAAAATAATAAATCCCACGTGCATTACAAGTGCACTTTACTACACTGGGAGAAATTCCTCAACATGCATTAACGTACATCAACAAGAAAAGCTTTTAAAAGCATAGTTAAAAGAATTAATAATGAAGTAAAACAACTATATTGGAAAAATTTAATTTGGAAAAAAAAAAAAATAATTAATTAGAAATTATATTTAAGTAATGATTCATTTAGTGCACCGCTAAATTTAAGATTATTCTCCCTTGGCAAAAGTTTTATTCGGTTTAGTCGGAAAAAGTTAAACGTTTATAAGGATAAAGGATAACCCCATATCAAAGCAGGAATGCCTTGATTTTTTTTTCCAGCCTGCCTGCGTCGGGAGATCGATCGTCCGCCGAGGAATCTGCTGTGTGAGTTTAATATTATGACAATAAATCTGAAAACCGTAAAATATCTGGGCTAACTAAAATCCTCATAAACGTTAACAGAAATGTCAAGTCGAAAAATCATTAAAGAAAAATCCATTATTAAAATTTAAACCCAGCCAAAATGAATTAATCCTAAAACCGAATTATTTCTATCGACACTTGAAAAGAAAACTTTTAATTTTGGGAAAAAAAAAGAATAGCATTAAATAATTAGCAACCCACCCAAAGAATAAGAATGAATATTAATTATAAAAGAACAAATCAATGAATTTTCGTTGAACAAACTATTTCTATAAAAATTACATTTTTTTATAACTATTATTTTTTTTACCTTATCATAACCGTTTTTCTAGCACATGTTTATATATTTTATACACTTATTATACATTATTTTTATATACTTATATACACTTGTAGGCCCAAAAAAATTTACTCATGCAGTTTAACTCTAATTTTGTATTATTTCGCTTATATTGTTTCACCTAGGCTTAGAATAATCCATAAATTGAATATGTTAACTATCAAGGAAGTAAATATTAAAATGAAAGCTTAAATACTTAATCAACTGAACTCGGCTGATGTCTCTGCGGTCCTAGGGTATAGAAGGGATCACCAGAGTTATTCTCTAGCGGCAGGTGGTCAAAGGTAGGGTGGGCAGAATGCGAGCTTAATTCCATCCAAGGCTTCGCAAACAACAAATCTCTCTCCCTCTCTCCCTCTCTCTCTCTCTCTCTCGTCCTTTCCCACTGTTCCGTTTTTTTTGCATTTTTTCTTCCGGTTTAGTAACTAGCTTTAGATATTGTCGCAGCACGCTCATTTCTGATCCTATTAATAGTAATGCGTAGACAGTGTCAAGATCTGTACGAGCAAGACCTCCACCCCCAAAGCCGACGAGCTAGTGCCGGAATACATAGCGTGCCCAGCCAATACAGATCTTTGGAAACAATTTGTACACTAGTCGAACGTTACACGTTACAGTGATAATTAATTATTATTAATAAGAAAAGTGGCGCCCAACGTGAGGGGCCTTAATGAATACAGTTTAATTCATTGAGACTCACAGATGCATAAATTTAACAGTCTTTAACATTTTCCTTTACTCTTTTCAAAGTTCTTTCTAAAAGTTTTAAATATTCCTGGAAAACAGATCGAGTGAATATTAGTATTCCTGACTGTCCGAAAATTAAGAATTAAAGAGAGAATTTTCCTATAAATAGCAGAGAAGACAAGGTGTCTTGAACTGAGGATCGCAGAAGCCGAAACCAGAATTAGGTAGATTTTCTGTCCCGGATTCAAATGTCGAGTCTTTGAGCTAACCACCTTTAAGAAATTAAATTAGTACATATACTTCTCTAATATGGAAAATACTGGCATTACTCACGAGCTGTGCCATATCCAGAAAGAGGTTATGACCAAATTTGTTTTCCCTTTTTGTGAATAGAAGATTTATATGCTTTTAATACGGAGTTGGAATACAAGCGAGTATGTTTTCGAACAATCCGCTGACCAAGTCCAAAAGGAGTAGGTAACTTCTTTCCCCTTTCTTTTATTTCCTAATTTCTGAGAGATTTTGTTAAAATATAGATACCCTTCGTCGTAGAGCATCAAGCTAAGAGTTCAGTTAAAATTTCCTGATTACGTTATTTCGATTTTTTTTGTCGTTAGTTTCAAAGATTTCGATTTTGCTGAACCATTATCGTTCCGCTTATATATTTTTTTTAGCTATATTTATATCTTATCACTGAATCTATTATTGGACCGCTGATATTTTTGAAGAAACTATCATCTTACCGTTTATACACAATTTATTTGCAAAAAAACTAATTTTATTATCGTCTTTATTCATGATGGGGGTAGACCATACTCCGGAAAGGGCAACCGGAAGGGGTGCAAACATCGTCTGTCCGATATGCAAGGACGAAGTATACATAGTAGAGGTTTTCACTACATCATGTCAGCATGAATTTCATAAACGATGCTTAGAGGAGCATTGGAAGAAAAGTGCACTGTGTCCGGTGTGCAAAGCTTCCTGTAGGCCAACACTCCCGAAGAGTGGAGATAGCCGACAAACTCGTAGTCAAGCAAAGAAAAGTCAACCCGCCGACAACGCGGACAGACTAGTATCTGATGATATAGCTTCGACGTCAGGATACAATTCCAATACCATTAACAGCGGTAATACTAATTCAAGTGTTATTACTGCAAATGCCATTACTTTACTAGCAATGGAGAGAAGATTGCTAGCTACACTTACCGAAAGTATGGCCGATTCCATTCAAAAGTCCGTTTCAGAAGCTATGTCAAGGGTAATGTCCGAACAAGGTGCTAATAGAACTACGAGAGAGCGAAGTCAACCTTTCAATCCTCAACAGTTCGGAAGTGATTACAATAGGATCGACACAAGAGAAGAAACCGGGGTGAATTCTAGGCAAGAGATTTTAGCTCCCTGTTCTCCTGCGTCGCTACGAAGTGCCGAATCTGATTTACTAAATCGCCCAGATAAAGTAGTTCATATTTTGAACGGTTGGAAAATAAAATTTTCCGGTGTAGGAGTGTCAGTAGACAATTTTATCTACCGCGTTGAAGCACTAACTAGGGAAACGTTAGGCAACAATTTCGCAGTTCTTTGTAGAAATGCTAGCGTGATTTTCGAAGGGAAAGCTAATGAATTCTATTGGAGATATCACAAGGCGCATGGCGAAGTCCGATTGGACAGATTTTGTTCAGCCTTGCGTCTACAGTTTCGACAGAGTAGGGATGACGGTGATCTTGAAGAGTTGATTAGGAACACCAAACAAAAGCCGAACGAAACCTTCGATTGTTTCTATGACTCTATTTCAAGTCTAATCGATCAGTTAGAACAGCCTTGGACACCTCACAAGCTCATTCGGGTTCTCCGAAACAATCTTCGTCCCGAAATTAGACATGAGATCTTGAATATCGACATTCAATCAGTTTCAGAACTGAGGGAGATTTGTCGCAGGCGTGAAGCGTTTTTGTCTGATGTTAAGCGTTGTCAGGGTTATTACAGATCTTCCCCTTTCAAGCGCGAAGTCTCGGAATTTAGTCCAGAACAAGAAATGCCTCCAGAATCAGAATCTGAGATGGAAGGCGATATCGAAGCCTTGTCCTTGTTGTGCTGGAACTGCCGCAAGGAAGGTCACAGGTATCAGGACTGTGTAGCCGAAAGAAGAATATTTTGTTATGGTTGCGGAGCTGCCAACACATACAAGCCCGGCTGTAACAAATGCTCAAAAAACTCCAGAGCGGGCGGATCGATGCCGCCATACAAACAGAAGGCCTTCAGTGGCGTTCGGAATCAAGCAACGATGACCGATCCATAGAGCACGCAGCTGTAGTTGCACCAACTTTTTTCCCTGACGTACAAATATCCCCAGACTGTCCTTTGCTTCATAGCAAAATTCCAATATTAGGAAAAATTAATATCCCGGAAGTAAATAACGAACCAGAATTAGAAAAGCGGAAAACGCGAAGTTCCGTCCGAATAAAATCGTTTTGGCAAGAGGTTAAGGCATGTAAAGCCGGACTGGAATATATTAATTCTCTACCCGCAGGACCAAAAGATCCTCGACCCTTTTTATCGATTCGCATGTTCGATCGTACCGTTTACGGACTATTAGACTCTGGCGCATCGATTAGTTGTGTCGGGGGAAACCTAGCCAGTGACATAATTGACAGCAAAGAATTCAAGACCATTAAAGGCAGCGCTTCAACTGCTGATGGAACATCTCAGCAGATAGTTGGTCATTTGAAAGTTGAAGTAGAATACAATAATATCAAAAGGCCTTTGAAAATTTATGTAGTACCTTCACTGAAGCAGAATTTGTACTTAGGCATAGATTTCTGGAAACTGTATGATCTGCTTCCCAAATGCCTTAATGTATCCTCACTAGAATCCGATCCCGACCGTAAGGTCAATGCTGATCAGCATAACTTGTCCGAGTTTGACAAAGCCAAGTTAATGAACGTTATTAACTGTTTTCCGTCTTTCGCTCAAGAAGGTCTCGGCAAGACCAACTTGATAACGCACTCAATCGATGTTGGAACGGCCAAGCCGATAAAACAACGACACTTTCCTGTTTCACCCGCAATAGAAAAGGCCATGTATGCCGAGATAGATAGAATGATACAATTGGGTGTGATAGAGGAGTCTGAAAGTTCGTGGTCTTCTCCCATCGTGATGGTGACGAAACCCGGAAAAATTAGGATCTGTCTAGATTGCCGGAAGGTAAACAGCTTCACGGAAAAGGATGCATACCCTCTTCCTCAGATAGCGGGAATTTTAAGTCGTTTGCCTAAGGCGGAATTCATATCCAGCCTCGACCTTAAGGATGCCTATTGGCAGGTTCCTTTAGAGGTTTCATCGCGAGACAAAACGGCTTTCACTGTCCCTGGTAGACCGCTCTACCAGTTTAAGGTTATGCCTTTTGGGCTGTGCAACGCCACAAGTACAATGTCCCGTTTAATGGACAAGGTTGTGCCAGCTCATCTCAGAAACGAGGTGTTTATTTACCTCGACGATTTATTGGTAGTTTCTGCCAGCTTTGAGAGGCATCTTGAAGTTCTCAGGGAGATCGCTCTGCAGATAAGGCGTGCAGGTTTGACGATCAACATTGGCAAAAGTCATTTCTGCATGCTTCGTGTGCGATATCTGGGACATATCATCGGCGATGGTGGAATACGCACCGACCCAGAAAAGGTGGCCGCCATTACTAACTTTCCGTTGCCAAAGACGTTACGAAGTCTACGAAGTTTTATGGGTTTGTGTGGGTGGTATCGTAAGTTTGTTCCCAATTTTGCTTCACTCTCAGCTCCTTTAACAGACTTAATGACCACCAAACGAAGGTTTAGTTTAACGGACGAAGCCATAAAAGCTTTCGAAGTCTTAAAACTTTCTCTCAGCAAGGCTCCAGTATTATGCAGCCCCGATTTTGCAAAGCCTTTTGCGATACATTGTGACGCGAGCAAAACCGGGATAGGCGCAGTTCTAGTACAGGTGTCTGAAGATGGAGACGAACGGCCTATTGCCTTCTTTTCAAAGAAGCTGAACAAAGCTCAGCGTAATTACACTGTTACCGAGCAAGAATGCCTAGCGGCGGTAGCAGCTCTCAAGAATTTTAGGGCGTATGTGGAGGGGCATAAATTTAAAATCGTAACCGATCATGCCTCATTAAAGTGGCTAATGTCCAATCACGATCTAAATTCGAGGCTAGCTCGATGGGCTTTAGCTTTACAGAGATACGATTTCACAATTGAGCATCGAAAGGGTTCTCTGAATATTGTTCCCGACTCGCTTTCCCGTGTTAACGAAGACGTTGTAGCCGCGATAGACTTACGCGAAGGATTTTTAGTGGATATGGATTCAAAGCATTTCCAATCAGCTGAGTATGTTTCTCTGGTAGAAAAGGTGAAAGCAAACCAACAGAATTTCCCTGATCTTAAGTCTGAAAGCGGTTATGTTTATCGGAAAGCCGAACATTTGACGGGAGAGCAAGTTCATGATGAGTATGCGTGGAAGCTCTGGATACCCAAAGAGCTGGTTCCAGAAGTCCTCTCGCGAGCTCACGATGGTCCTTTATCATCTCACGGCGGCATGCACAAAACGATTGAGCGAGTAAGGCGTTACTATTTTTGGCCTGGTCTCGTTCCAGATGTGAAGGCTTATATAAATGCCTGTGAAGTGTGTAAAACCACTAAAGCTCCGAATTGTGTACTGCGACCGCCATTAGGAAAAGCGCCGGAAAGTCAGCGATTTTTCCAAAGGTTGTTCATAGATTTCCTTGGACCTTATCCCAGATCAAGGAGTGGTAACATCGGTATATTTATTGTGCTTGACCATTTTTCCAAATATGTCTTTCTCAAACCCGTAAAGAAGGTAGATACAAGTGCAGTGATAAAATATCTAGAAGGGGAGTTGTTCATGGCATATGGGACTCCTGAAACGGTGGTGTCCGACAACGGCTCACAATTTCGCTCTCACGCATTTCAGAAGCTAATGCAGCAATACAGCATTACGCATACGCTGACGGCCGTTCATTCGCCTCAGGCTAATGCGTCCGAGCGTGTTAATCGCTCTGTAATATCAGCAATTAGAGCTTATCTTCGACCCGACCAAAAGGACTGGGACGAGTATCTCAGCAGAATATGTTGCGCGTTAAGATCATCTGTGCATGCTAGTTTGGGAACATCTCCATACTACATGGTTTTCGGACAACATATGATTACATCTGGTAGTACATACTCTTTGTTGAGGAAGCTAAATTTACTAGATGATCGTTCTCTGAAATTCAATCGCCAGGATTCGTTTGAAATAGTTCGAGATAAAGCTTGCAAGTTAATGCAGGAGAAGCACGATATTAACGAAAAGCGATATAATCTTCGGTCAAGAATTGTGTCTTTCGAAGAAGGACAAGAGATCTTCCGTCGAAATTTTAAACAAAGCTGTTTTCAAACTGGTTACAACGCCAAATTCGGTCCTTCCTTTGTGAAAGCGAGAATTCGTAGGAAATTAGGAAACTCCTATTACGAATTAGAAGATTTGCAGGGTCGAATTGTAGGTACTTATCATGCAAAAGATATTCGACAATAACGTGTCTTCAGTCGGTATCAGTCTAGGGTACAGTAGACCCTAGCCAGATTTTCCGGGGGGGGCTTTGTAGCGGCGCCTGAAGAACGTCTTAGTTAGGTTCTGCCTAAAAGCATGCTTCAAAATTGGTAGTAAAACCCAGTTAAGACTGGCCAGATGTAACCCCAATTTAGTATCAGTAATTAGTGTTTAACTAAAAACAAAAATACTAATCGATATATATCTTTGGGAGTGATGCCAGGTCGGCTTGAATCATCTGATTGGAAAAAGCTCGCTATAAGCCGAGATGGCGGATTTCTCAGCTGACGGAAATTTCCGGCAATGGCCGAAGCCAACGCCGCATGAGTTTTGAGCTTTTCTTTTCAATTGAACCGGCGTGGCAGACAGACGTGAAAATTTTCTTCTGCCAATTTTTTTTCTTTAAAAGTGCGGTTAAATAAAAGCACGCGGATCAAAAATCGCAAAGTGATTTTTTTTTATACAACAATTTATTTCGAAAAGAAGGCTGAAAAAACTCCACTTTCCCGATACGGTCGCCTCGGCCACCAAGGCCGCCACGGCAAACCTGTGCGAGTGGAGTTCCAAGGTGCCCACTTTATTTGCGTCCGTTGTCTGGGGGAGCACCCACATCGGCCGGCAATACCGATCTGTGCAGAGGAGCACCTACATTGGCCGGTGGTTCGGATTTGCCCTGAGGAGCACCCGCACCCGCCGCCACTCCAGGTGGCGCACAGGAAAACCTCCGTTAGTCAGAGGTCTGGATTTTTCTCGGGGAGCGCCGCGTTAATCAAGCCGGCGGATTTGCCTAGAGGAGCACCCCCCCATTTGGCCAGCGATCGGCAGCGCCTTCTGGAGCGGCCCTGATTTTTTTTTTTTCATCGATCAGCAGTGGCAGCAGGGAGTACCTTTGTGTTGCTAGGAATATTCTCGACCCATTTTTCCGCGGATTAAATAATGCCAAACTAGATCAAATCTAAATCCAAATTTCTTTATATTCATCATTATCATCATGTGAATTTTCCGCAGTGCAAAGATTTTGCCGTAATTTTTTTTTTTTAACCTCCAAAAAAAACAAATATTCAGCTCGCGAAAAAAAAAAATAATAAATCCCACGTGCATAACAAGTGCCCTGTGCTACACTGGGAGAAATTCCTCAACAGGCATTAACGTACATCAACAAGAAAAGCTTTTAAAAGCATAGTTAAAAGAATTAATAATGAAGTAAAACGACTATATTGGGAAAATTTTATTGGAAAAAAAAAATAATTAATTAGAAATTATAATTTAAGTAATGATTCATTTAGTGCACCGCTAAATTTAAGATTATTCTCCCTTGGCAAAAGTTTTATTCGGTTTAGTCGGAAAAAGTTAAACGTTTATAAGGATAAAGGATAACCCCATATCAAAGCAGGAATGCCTTGATTTTTTTTCCAGCCTGCCTGCGTCGGGAGATCGATCGTCCGCCGAGGAATCTGCTGTGTGAGTTTAATATTATGACAATAAATCTGAAAACCGTAAAATATCTGGGCTAACTAAAATCCTCATAAACGTTAACAGAAATGTCAAGTCGAAAAATCATTAAAGAAAAATCCATTATTAAAATTTAAACCCAGCCAAAATGAATTAATCCTAAAACCGAATTATTTCTATCGACACTTGAAAAGAAAACTTTTAATTTTGGGAAAAAAAAAAGAATAGCATTAAATAATTAGCAACCCACCCAAAGAATAAGAATGAATATTAATTATAAAAGAACAAATCAATGAATTTTCGTTGAACAAACTATTTCTATAAAAATTACATTTTTTTATAGCTATTATTTTTTTTACCTTATCATAACCGTTTTTCTAGCACATGTTTATATATTTTATACACTTATTATACATTATTTTTATATACTTATATACACTTGTAGGCCCAAAAAAATTTACTCATGCAGTTTAACTCTAATTTTGTATTATTTCGCTTATATTGTTTCACCTAGGCTTAGAATAATCCATAAATTGAATATGTTAACTATCAAGGAAGTAAATATTAAAATGAAAGCTTAAATACTTAATCAACTGAACTCGGCTGATGTCTCTGCGGTCCTAGGGTATAGAAGGGATCACCAGAGTTATTCTCTAGCGGCAGGTGGTCAAAGGTAGGGTGGGCAGAATGCGAGCTTAATTCCATCCAAGGCTTCGCAAACAACAAATCTCTCTCCCTCTCTCCCTCTCTCTCTCTCTCTCTCGTCCTTTCCCACTGTTCCGTTTTTTTTGCATTTTTTCTTCCGGTTTAGTAACTAGCTTTAGATATTGTCGCAGCACGCTCATTTCTGATCCTATTAATAGTAATGCGTAGACAGTGTCAAGATCTGTACGAGCAAGACCTCCACCCCCAAAGCCGACGAGCTAGTGCCGGAATACATAGCGTGCCCAGCCAATACAGATCTTTGGAAACAATTTGTACACTAGTCGAACGTTACACGTTACAGAAGGCAAGAAAGAAAGAGTAGAAGACTAAATAACGAAGAAGAAGGCAAAAAAGAAGGAGTAGAAGACTAAATAACGAAGAAGAAGGCAAAAAAGAAGGAGTAGAAGACTAAATAACGAAGAAGGAGGCAAAAAAGAAGGAGTAGAAGACTAAATAACGAAGAAGAAGGCAAAAAAGAAGGAGTAGAAGACTAAATAACGAAGAAGAAGGCAAAAAAGAAGGAGTATAAGACTAAATAACGAAGAAGAAGGCAAAAAAGAAGGAGTAGAAGACTAAATAACGAAGAAGAAGGCAAAAAAGAAGGAGTAGAAGACTAAATAACGAAGAAGAAGGCAAAAAAGAAGGAGTAGAAGACTAAATAACGAAGAAGAAGGCAAGAAAGAAGGAGTAGAAGACTAAATAACGAAGAAGAAGGCAAAAAAGAAGGAGTAGAAGACTAAATAACGAAGAAGGAGGCAAAAAAAAAGGAGTAGAAGACTAAATAACGAAGAAGAAGGCAAAAAAGAAGGAGTAGAAGACTAAATAACGAAGAAGAAGGCAAAAAAGAAGGAGTATAAGACTAAATAACGAAGAAGAAGGCAAAAAAGAAGGAGTAGAAGACTAAATAACGAAGAAGAAGGCAAAAAAGAAGGAGTAGAAGACTAAATAACGAAGAAGAAGGCAAAAAAGAAGGAGTAGAAGACTAAATAACGAAGAAGGAGGCAAAAAAGAAGGAGTAGAAGACTAAATAACGAAGAAGAAGGCAAAAAAGAAGGAGTAGAAGACTAAATAACGAAGAAGGAGGCAAAAAAGAAGGAGTAGAAGACTAAATAACGAAGAAGAAGGCAAAAAAGAAGGAGTAGAAGACTAAATAACGAAGAAAAAGGCAAAAAAGAAGGAGTATAAGACTAAATAACGAAGAAGAAGGCAAAAAAGAAGGAGTAGAAGACTAAATAACGAAGAAGAAGGCAAAAAAGAAGGAGTAGAAGACTAAATAACGAAGAAGAAGGCAAAAAAGAAGGAGTAGAAGACTAAATAACGAAGAAGAAGGCAAAAAAGAAGGAGTAGAAGACTAAATAACGAAGAAGAAGGCAAAAAAGAAGGAGTAGAAGACTAAATAACGAAGAAGAAGGCAAAAAAGAAGGAGTAGAAGACTAAATAACGAAGAAGAAGGCAAAAAAGACTAAATAACGAAGAAGAAGGCAAAAAAGAAGGAGTAGAAGACTAAATAACGAAGAAGAAGGCAAGAAAGAAGGAGTAGAAGACTAAATAACGAAGAAGAAGGCAAAAAAGAAGGAGTAGAAGACTAAATAACGAAGAAGAAGGCAAAAAAGAAGGAGTAGAAGACTAAATAACGAAGAAGAAGGCAAAAAAGAAGGAGTAGAAGACTAAATAACGAAGAAGAAAGGAGTAGAAGATTAAATAACGAAGAAGAAGGCAAAAAAGAAGGAGAAGAAGACTAAATAACGAAGAAGAAGGCAAAAAAGAAGGAGTAGAAGACTAAATAACGAAGAAGAAGGCAAAAAAGACTAAATAACGAAGAAGAAGGCAAAAAAGAAGGAGTAGAAGACTAAATAACGAAGAAGAAGGCAAAAAAGAAGGAGTAGAAGACTAAATAACGAAGAAGAAAGCAAAAAAGAAGGAGTAGAAGACTAAATAACGAAGAAGAAGGCAAAAAAGTAGAAGTAGTAGAAGGCAAAGAGTAGAAGACTAAATAACGAAGAAGAAGGCAAAAAAGAAGGAGTAGAAGACTAAATAACGAAGAAGAAGGCAAAAAAGAAGGAGTAGAAGACTAAATAACGAAGAAGAAGGCAAAAAAGAAGGAGTAGAAGACTAAATAACGAAGAAGAATCCAAAAAAAAGAAGGAGTAGAAGACTAAATAACGAAGAAGAAGGCAAAAAAGAAAGAGTAGAAGACTAAATAACGAAGAAAAAGGCAAAAAATAAGGAGTCGAAGACTAAATAACGAAGAAGAAGGCAAAAAAGAAGGAGTAGAAGACTAAATAACGAAGAAGAAGGCAAAAAAGAAGGAGTAGAAGACTAAATAACGAAGAAGAAGGCAAAAAAGAAGGAGTAGAAGACTAAATAACGAAGAAGAAGGCAAAAAAGAAGGAGTAGAAGACTAAATAACGAAGAAGAAGGCAAAAAAGAAGGAGTAGAAGACTAAATAACGAAGAAGGCAAAAAAGAAGGAGTAGAAGACTAAATAATGAAGAAGAAGGCAAAAAAGAAGGAGTAGAAGACTAAATAACGAAGAAGAAGGCAAAAAAGAAGGAGTAGAAGACTAAATAACGAAGAAGAAGGCAAAAAAGAAGGAGTAGAAGACTAAATAACGAAGAAGAAGGCAAAAAAAGACTAAATAACGAAGAAGAAGGCAAAAAAGAAGGAGTAGAAGACTAAATAACGTAGAAGAAGGCAAAAAAGAAGGAGTAGAAGACTAAATAACGAAGCAGAAGGCAAAAAAGAAGGAGTAGAAGACTAAATAACGAAGAAGAAGGCAAAAAAGAAGGAGTAGCAGACTAAATAACGAAGAAGAAGGCAAAAAAGAAGGAGTAGAAGACTAAATAACGAAGAAGAAGGCAAAAAAGAAGGAGTAGAAGACTAAATAACGAAGAAGAAGGCAAAAAAGAAGGAGTAGAAGACTAAATAACGAAGAAGAAGGCAAAAAAGACTAAATAACGAAGAAGAAGGCAAAAAAAAGGAGTAGAAGACTAAATAACGAAGAAGAAGGCAAAAAAGAAGGAGTAGAAGACTAAATAACGAAGAAGAAGGCAAAAAAGAAGGAGTAGAAGACTAAATAACGAAGAAGAAGGCAAAAAAGAAGGAGTAGAAGACTAAATAACGAAGAAGAAGGCAAAAAAGAAGGAGTAGAAGACTAAATAACGAAGAAGAAGGCAAAAAAGAAGGAGTAGAAGACTAAATAACGAAGAAGAAGGCAAAAAAGAAGGAGTAGAAGACTAAATAACGAAGAAGAAGGCAAAAAAGAAGGAGTAGAAGACTAAATAACGAAGAAGAAGGCAAAAAAGAAGGAGTAGAAGACTAAATAACGAAGAAGAAGGCAAAAAAGACTAAATAACGAAGAAGAAGGCAAAAAAGAAGGAGTAGAAGACTAAATAACGAAGAAGAAGGCAAAAAAAAAGGAGTAGAAGACTTAATAACGAAGAAGAAGGCAAAAAAGAAGGAGTAGAAGACTTAATAACGAAGAAGAAGGCAAAAAAGAAGGAGTAGAAGACTAAATAACGAAGAAGAAGGCAAAAAATAAGGAGTCGAAGACTAAATAACGAAGAAGAAGGCAAAAAAGAAGGAGTAGAAGACTAAATAACGAAGAAGAAGGCAAAAAAGAAAGAGTAGAAGACTAAATAACGAAGAAAAAGGCAAAAAATAAGGAGTCGAAGACTAAATAACGAAGAAGAAGGCAAAAAAGAAGGAGTAGAAGACTAAATAACGAAGAAGAAGGCAAAAAAGAAGGAGTAGAAGACTAAATAACGAAGAAGAAGGCAAAAAAGAAGGAGTAGAAGACTAAATAACGAAGAAGAAGGCAAGAAAGAAGGAGTAGAAGACTAAATAACGAAGAAGAAGGCAAAAAAGAAGGAGTAGAAGACTAAATAACGAAGCAGAAGGCAAAAAAGAAGGAGTAGAAGACTAAATAACGAAGAAGAAGGCAAAAAAGAAGGAGTAGCAGACTAAATAACGAAGAAGAAGGCAAAAAAGAAGGAGTAGAAGACTAAATAACGAAGAAGAAGGCAAAAAAGAAGGAGTAGAAGACTAAATAACGAAGAAGAAGGAAAAAAAAAAGGAGTAGAAGACTAAATAACGAAGAAGAAGGCGAAAAAGACTAAATAACGAAGAAGAAGGCAAAAAAGAAGGAGAAGAAGACTAAATAACGAAGAAGAAGGCAAAAAAGAAGGAGTAGAAGACTAAATAACGAAGAAGAAGGCAAAAAAGACTAAATAACGAAGAAGAAGGCAAAAAAGAAGGAGTAGAAGACTAAATAACGAAGAAGAAGGCAAAAACGAAGGAGTAGAAGACTTAATAACGAAGAAGAAGGCAAAAAAGAAGGAGTAGAAGACTAAATAACGAAGAAGAAGGCAAAAAAGAAGAAGTAGTAGAAGACTAAATAACGAAGAAGAAGGCAAAAAAGAAGGAGTAGAAGACTAAATAACGAAGAAGAAGGCAAAAAAGAAGGAGTTGAAGACTAAATAACGAAGAAGAAGGCAAAAAAGAAGGAGTAGAAGACTAAATAACGAAGAAGAAGGCAAAAAAGAAGGAGTAGAAGACTAAATAACGAAGAAGAAGGCAAAAAAGAAGGAGTAGAAGACTAAATAACGAAGAAGAAGGCAAAAAAGACTAAATAACGAAGAAGAAGGCAAAAAAAAGGGAGCAGAAGACTAAATAACGAAGAAGAAGGCAAAAAAGAAGGAGTAGAAGACTAAATAACGAAGAAGAAGGCAAAAAAGAAGGAGTAGAAGACTAAATAACGAAGAAGAAGGCAAAAAAGAAGGAGTAGAAGACTAAATAACGAAGAAGAAGGCAAAAAAGAAGGAGTAGAAGACTAAATAACGAAGAAGAAGGCAAAAAAGAAGGAGTAGAAGACTAAATAACGAGAAGAAAGGAGTAGAAGATTAAATAACGAAGAAGAAGGCAAAAAAGAAGGAGAAGAAGACTAAATAACGAAGAAGAAGGCAAAAAAGAAGGAGTAGAAGACTAAATAACGAAGAAGAAGGCAAAAAAGACTAAATAACGAAGAAGAAGGCAAAAAAGAAGGAGTAGAAGACTAAATAACGAAGAAGAAGGCAAAAAAGAAGGAGTAGAAGACTAAATAACGAAGAAGAAGGCAAAAAAGAAGGAGTAGAAGACTAAATAACGAAGAAGAAGGCAAAAAAGTAGAAGTAGTAGAAGGCAAAGAGTAGAAGACTAAATAACGAAGAAGAAGGCAAAAAAGAAGGAGTAGAAGACTAAATAACGAAGAAGAAGGCAAAAAAGAAGGAGTAGAAGACTAAATAACGAAGAAGAAGGCAAAAAAGAAGGAGTAGAAGACTAAATAACGAAGAAGGAGCCAAAAAAAAGGAGTAGAAGACTAAATAACGAAGAAGAAGGCAAAAAAGAAGGAGTAGAAGACTAAATAACGAAGAAGAAGGCAAAAAAGAAGGAGTCGAAGACTAAATAACGAAGAAGAAGGCAAAAAAGAAGGAGTAGAAGACTAAATAACGAAGAAGAAGGCAAAAAAGAAGGAGTAGAAGACTAAATAATGAAGAAGAAGGCAAAAAAGAAGGAGTAGAAGACTAAATAACGAAGAAGAAGGCAAAAAAGAAGGAGTAGAAGACTAAATAACGAAGAAGGCAAAAAAGAAGGAGTAGAAGACTAAATAATGAAGAAGAAGGCAAAAAAGAAGGAGTAGAAGACTAAATAACGAAGAAGAAGGCAAAAAAGAAGGAGTAGAAGACTAAATAACGAAGAAGAAGGCAAAAAAGAAGGAGTAGAAGACTAAATAACGAAGAAGAAGGCAAAAAAGACTAAATAACGAAGAAGAAGGCAAAAAAGAAGGAGTAGAAGACTAAATAACGAAGAAGAAGGCAAAAAAGACTAAATAACGAAGAAGAAGGCAAAAAAGAAGGAGTAGAAGACTAAATAACGAAGAAGAAGGCAAAAAAAAAAGGAGTAGAAGACTTAATAACGAAGAAGAAGGCAAAAAAGAAGGAGTAGAAGACTAAATAACGAAGAAGAAGGCAAAAAAGAAGGAGTAGAAGACTAAATAACGAAGAAGAAGGCAAAAAAGAAGGAGTAGAAGACTAAATAACGAAGAAGAAGGCAAAAAAAAAGGAGTAGAAGACTAAATAACGAAGAAGAAGGCAAAAAAGAAGGAGTAGAAGACTAAATAACGAAGAAGAAGGCAAAAAAGAAGGAGTAGAAGACTAAATAACGAAGAAGAAGGCAAAAAAGAAGGAGTAGGAGACTAAATAACGAAGAAGAATCCAAAAAAAAAGAAGGAGTAGAAGACTAAATAACGAAGAAGAATCCAAAAAAAAGAAGGAGTAGAAGACTAAATAACGAAGAAGAAGGCAAAAAAGAAAGAGTAGAAGACTAAATAACGAAGAAGAAGGCAAAAAAGAAGGAGTCGAAGACTAAATAACGAAGAAGAAGGCAAAAAAGAAGGAGTAGAAGACTAAATAACGAAGAAGAAGGCAAAAAAGAAGGAGTAGAAGACTAAATAACGAAGAAGAAGGCAAAAAAGGAAGGAGTAGAAGACTAAATAACGAAGAAGAAGGCAAAAAAGAAGGAGTAGAAGACTAAATAACGAAGAAGAAGGCAAAAAAGAAGGAGTAGAAGACTAAATAACGAAGAAGAAGGCAAAAAAGAAGGAGTAGAAGACTAAATAACGAAGAAGAAGGCAAAAAAGAAGGAGTAGAAGACTAAATAACGAAGAAGAAGGCAAAAAAGAAGGAGTAGAAGACTAAATAACGAAGAAGAAGGCAAAAAAGAAGGAGTAGAAGACTAAATAACGAAGAAGAAGGCAAAAAAGAAGGAGTAGAAGACTAAATAACGAAGAAGAAGGCAAAAAAGAAGGAGTAGAAGACTAAATAACGAAGAAGAAGGCAAAAAAGAAGGAGTAGAAGACTAAATAACGAAGAAGAAGGCAAAAAAGAAGGAGTAGAAGACTAAATAACGAAGAAGAAGGCAAAAAAGAAGGAGTAGAAGACTAAATAACGAAGAAGAAGGCAAAAAAGAAGGAGTAGAAGACTAAATAACGAAGAAGAAAGCAAAAAAGAAGGAGTAGAAGACTAAATAACGAAGAAGAAGGCAAAAAAGTAGAAGTAGTAGAAGGCAAAGAGTAGAAGACTAAATAACGAAGAAGAAGGCAAAAAAGAAGGAGTAGAAGACTAAATAACGAAGAAGAAGGCAAAAAAAGAAGGAGTAGAAGACTAAATAACGAAGAAGAAGGCAAAAAAGAAGGAGTAGAAGACTAAATAACGAAAAAGAAGGCAAAAAAGAAGGAGTAGAAGACTAAATAACGAAGAAGAAGGCAAAAA
>NW_027222489.1:0-32876 GCF_030179895.1 Drosophila kikkawai | reverse complement strand
AGAAGAAGGCAAAAAAGAAGGAGTAGAAGACTAAATAACGAAGAAGAAGGCAAAAAAGAAGGAGTAGAAGACTAAATAACGAAGAAGAAGGCAAAAAAGAAGGAGTAGAAGACTAAATAACGAAGAAGAAGGCAAAAAAGAAGGAGTAGAAGACTAAATAACGAAGAAGAAGGCAAAAAAGAAGGAGTAGAAGACTAAATAACGAAGAAGAAGGCAAAAAAGAAGGAGTAGAAGACTAAATAACGAAGAAGAAGGCAAAAAAGAAGGAGTAGAAGACTAAATAACGAAGAAGAAGGCAAAAAAGAAGGAGTAGAAGACTAAATAACGAAGAAGAAGGCAAAAAAGAAGGAGTAGAAGACTAAATAACGAAGAAGAAGGCAAAAAAGAAGGAGTAGAAGACTAAATAACGAAGAAGAAGGCAAAAAAGAAGGAGTAGAAGACTAAATAACGAAGAAGAAGGCAAAAAAGAAGGAGTAGAAGACTAAATAACGAAGAAGAAGGCAAAAAAGAAGGAGTAGAAGACTAAATAACGAAGAAGAAGGCAAAAAAGAAGGAGTAGAAGACTAAATAACGAAGAAGAAGGCAAAAAAGAAGGAGTAGAAGACTAAATAACGAAGAAGAAGGCAAAAAAGAAGGAGTAGAAGACTAAATAACGAAGAAGAAGGCAAAAAAGAAGGAGTAGAAGACTAAATAACGAAGAAGAAGGCAAAAAAGAAGGAGTAGAAGACTAAATAACGAAGAAGAAGGCAAAAAAGAAGGAGTAGAAGACTAAATAACGAAGAAGAAGGCAAAAAAGAAGGAGTAGAAGACTAAATAACGAAGAAGAAGGCAAAAAAGAAGGAGTAGAAGACTAAATAACGAAGAAGAAGGCAAAAAAGAAGGAGTAGAAGACTAAATAACGAAGAAGAAGGCAAAAAAGAAGGAGTAGAAGACTAAATAACGAAGAAGAAGGCAAAAAAGAAGGAGTAGAAGACTAAATAACGAAGAAGAAGGCAAAAAAGAAGGAGTAGAAGACTAAATAACGAAGAAGAAGGCAAAAAAGAAGGAGTAGAAGACTAAATAACGAAGAAGAAGGCAAAAAAGAAGGAGTAGAAGACTAAATAACGAAGAAGAAGGCAAAAAAGAAGGAGTAGAAGACTAAATAACGAAGAAGAAGGCAAAAAAGAAGGAGTAGAAGACTAAATAACGAAGAAGAAGGCAAAAAAGAAGGAGTAGAAGACTAAATAACGAAGAAGAAGGCAAAAAAGAAGGAGTAGAAGACTAAATAACGAAGAAGAAGGCAAAAAAGAAGGAGTAGAAGACTAAATAACGAAGAAGAAGGCAAAAAAGAAGGAGTAGAAGACTAAATAACGAAGAAGAAGGCAAAAAAGAAGGAGTAGAAGACTAAATAACGAAGAAGAAGGCAAAAAAGAAGGAGTAGAAGACTAAATAACGAAGAAGAAGGCAAAAAAGAAGGAGTAGAAGACTAAATAACGAAGAAGAAGGCAAAAAAGAAGGAGTAGAAGACTAAATAACGAAGAAGAAGGCAAAAAAGAAGGAGTAGAAGACTAAATAACGAAGAAGAAGGCAAAAAAGAAGGAGTAGAAGACTAAATAACGAAGAAGAAGGCAAAAAAGAAGGAGTAGAAGACTAAATAACGAAGAAGAAGGCAAAAAAGAAGGAGTAGAAGACTAAATAACGAAGAAGAAGGCAAAAAAGAAGGAGTAGAAGACTAAATAACGAAGAAGAAGGCAAAAAAGAAGGAGTAGAAGACTAAATAACGAAGAAGAAGGCAAAAAAGAAGGAGTAGAAGACTAAATAACGAAGAAGAAGGCAAAAAAGAAGGAGTAGAAGACTAAATAACGAAGAAGAAGGCAAAAAAGAAGGAGTAGAAGACTAAATAACGAAGAAGAAGGCAAAAAAGAAGGAGTAGAAGACTAAATAACGAAGAAGAAGGCAAAAAAGAAGGAGTAGAAGACTAAATAACGAAGAAGAAGGCAAAAAAGAAGGAGTAGAAGACTAAATAACGAAGAAGAAGGCAAAAAAGAAGGAGTAGAAGACTAAATAACGAAGAAGAAGGCAAAAAAGAAGGAGTAGAAGACTAAATAACGAAGAAGAAGGCAAAAAAGAAGGAGTAGAAGACTAAATAACGAAGAAGAAGGCAAAAAAGAAGGAGTAGAAGACTAAATAACGAAGAAGAAGGCAAAAAAGAAGGAGTAGAAGACTAAATAACGAAGAAGAAGGCAAAAAAGAAGGAGTAGAAGACTAAATAACGAAGAAGAAGGCAAAAAAGAAGGAGTAGAAGACTAAATAACGAAGAAGAAGGCAAAAAAGAAGGAGTAGAAGACTAAATAACGAAGAAGAAGGCAAAAAAGAAGGAGTAGAAGACTAAATAACGAAGAAGAAGGCAAAAAAGAAGGAGTAGAAGACTAAATAACGAAGAAGAAGGCAAAAAAGAAGGAGTAGAAGACTAAATAACGAAGAAGAAGGCAAAAAAGAAGGAGTAGAAGACTAAATAACGAAGAAGAAGGCAAAAAAGAAGGAGTAGAAGACTAAATAACGAAGAAGAAGGCAAAAAAGAAGGAGTAGAAGACTAAATAACGAAGAAGAAGGCAAAAAAGAAGGAGTAGAAGACTAAATAACGAAGAAGAAGGCAAAAAAGAAGGAGTAGAAGACTAAATAACGAAGAAGAAGGCAAAAAAGAAGGAGTAGAAGACTAAATAACGAAGAAGAAGGCAAAAAAGAAGGAGTAGAAGACTAAATAACGAAGAAGAAGGCAAAAAAGAAGGAGTAGAAGACTAAATAACGAAGAAGAAGGCAAAAAAGAAGGAGTAGAAGACTAAATAACGAAGAAGAAGGCAAAAAAGAAGGAGTAGAAGACTAAATAACGAAGAAGAAGGCAAAAAAGAAGGAGTAGAAGACTAAATAACGAAGAAGAAGGCAAAAAAGAAGGAGTAGAAGACTAAATAACGAAGAAGAAGGCAAAAAAGAAGGAGTAGAAGACTAAATAACGAAGAAGAAGGCAAAAAAGAAGGAGTAGAAGACTAAATAACGAAGAAGAAGGCAAAAAAGAAAGAGTAGAAGACTAAATAACGAAGAAGAAGGCAATAAAGAAGGAGTAGAAGACTAAATAACGAAGAAGAAGGCAAAAAAGAAGGAGTAGAAAACTAAATAACGAAGAAGAAGGCAAAAAAGAAGAAGTAGAAGACTAAATAACGAAGAAGAAGACAAAAAAGAAGGAGTAGAAGACTAAATAACGAAGAAGATGGCAATGAAGAAGGAGTAGAAGACTAAATAACGAAGAAGAAGGCAAAAGAGAAGGAGTAGAAGACTAAATAACGAAGAAGAAGGAAAAAAGAAGGAGTAAAAGACTAAATAACGAAGAAGACGGCAGAAAAGAAGGAGTAGAAGACTAAATAACGAAGAAGAAGGCAAAAAAGAAGGAGTAGAAGACTAAATAACGAAGAAGAAGGCAAAAAAGAAGGAGTAGAAGACTAAATAACGAAGAAGAAGGCAAAAAAGAAGGAGTAGAAGACTAAATAACGAAGAAGACGGCAAAAAAGAAGGAGTAGAAGACTAAATAACGAAGAAGAAGGCAAAAAAGAAGGAGTAAAAAACTAAATAACGAAGAAGAAGGCAAAAAAGAAGAAGTAGAAGACTAAATAACGAAGAAGAAGACTAAAAAGAAGGAGTAGAAGATTAAATAACGAAGAAGAAGGAAAAAAGAAGGAGTAAAAGACTAAATAACGAGGAAGAAGGCAAAAAAGAAGGATTAGAAGACTAAATAACGAAGAAGAAGGCAATAAAGAAGGAGTAGAAGACTAAATAACGAAGAAGAAGGCAAAAAAGAAGGAGTAGAAGACTAAATAACGAAGAAGACGGCAAAAAAGAAGGAGTAGAAGACTAAATAACGAAGAAGAAGGCAAAAAAGAAGGAGTAGAAGACTAAATAACGAAGAAGAAGGCAAAAGAGAAGGAGTTGAAGACTAAATAACGAAGAAGAAGGAAAAAAGAAGGAGTAAAAGACTAAATAACGAAGAAGACGGCAAAAAAGAAGGAGTAGAAGACTAAATAACGAAGAAGAAGGCAAAGCAGAAGGAGTAGAAGACTAAATAACGAAGAAGACGGCAAAAAAGAAGGAGTAGAAGACTAAATAACGAAGAAGAAGGCAAAAAAGAAGGAGTAGAAAACTAAATAACGAAGAAGAAGGCAAAAAAGAAGAAGTAGAAGACTAAATAACGAAGAAGAAGACTAAAAAGAAGGAGTAGAAGACTAAATAACGAAGAAGAAGGAAAAAAGAAGGAGTAAAAGACTAAATAACGAAGAAGAAGGCAAAAAAGAAGGATTAGAAGACTAAATAACGAAGAAGAAGGCAAAAAAGAAGGATTAGAAGACTAAATAACGAAGAAGAAGGCAAAACAGAAGGAGTAGAAGACTAAATAACGAAGAAAAAGGCAAAAAAGAAGGAGTAGAATACTAAATAACGAAGAAGAAGGCAAAAAAGAAGGAGTAGAAGACTAAATAACGAAGAAGAAGGCAAAAAAGAAGGAGTAGAAGACTAAAGAACGAAGAAGACGGCAAAAAAGAAGGAGTAGAAGACTAAATAACGAATAAGAAGGCAAAAAAGAAGGAGTAAAAGACTAAATAACGAAGAAGAAGGCAAAAAAGAAGGAGTAGAGGACTAAATAACGAAGAAGAAGGAAAAAAGAAGGAGTAAAAGACTAAATAACGAAGAAGAAGGCAAAAAAGAAGGAGTAGAAGACTAAATAACGAAGAAGAAGGCAAAAAACAAGGAGTAGAAGACTAAATAACGAAGAAGAAGGAAAAATGAAGGAGTAAAAGACTAAATAACGAAGAAGAAGGCAAAAAAGAAGGAGTAGAAGACTAAATAACGAAGAAGAAGGCAAAAAAGAAGGAGTAGAAGACTAAATAACGAAGAAGAAGGCAAAAAAGAAGGAGTAGAAGACTAAATAACGAAGAAGAAGGCAAAAAAGAAGGAGTAGAAGACTAAATAACGAAGAAGAAGGCAATAAAGAAGGAGTAGAAGACTAAATAACGAAGAAGAAGGCAAAAAAGAAGGAGTAGAAAACTAAATTACGAAGAAGAAGGCAAAAAAGAAGAAGTAGAAGACTAAATAACGAAGAAGAAGACAAAAAAGAAGGAGTAGAAGACTAAATAACGAAGAAGAAGGAAAAAAGAAGGAGTAAAAGACTAAATAACGAAGAAGAAGGCAAAAAAGAAGGAGTAGAAGACTAAATAACGAAGAAGATGGCAATGAAGAAGGAGTAGAAGACTAAATAACGAAGAAGAAGGCAAAAGAGAAGGAGTAGAAGACTAAATAACGAAGAAGAAGGAAAAAAGAAGGAGTAAAAGACTAAATAACGAAGAAGACGGCAAAAAAGAAGGAGTAGAAGACTAAATAACGAAGAAGAAGGCAAAAAAGAAGGAGTAGAAGACTAAATAACGAAGAAGAAGGCAAAAAAGAAGGAGTAGAAGACTAAATAACGAAGAAGAAGGAAAAAAGAAGGAGTAAAAGACTAAATAACGAAGAAGAAGGCAAAAAAGAAGGAGTAGAAGACTAAATAACGAAGAAGATGGCAATGAAGAAGGAGTAGAAGACTAAATAACGAAGAAGAAGGCAAAAGAGAAGGAGTAGAAGACTAAATAACGAAGAAGAAGGAAAAAAGAAGGAGTAAAAGACTAAATAACGAAGAAGACGGCAAAAAAGAAGGAGTAGAAGACTAAATAACGAAGAAGAAGGCAAAAAAGAAGGAGTAGAAGACTAAATAACGAAGAAGAAGGCAAAAAAGAAGGAGTAGAAGACTAAATAACGAAGAAGAAGGCAAAAGAGAAGGAGTAGAAGACTAAATAACGAAGAAGAAGGAAAAAAGAAGGAGTAAAAGACTAAATAACGAAGAAGACGGTAAAAAAGAAGGAGTAGAAGACTAAATAACGAAGAAGAAGGCAAAAAAGAAGGAGTAGAAGACTAAATAACGAAGAAGAAGGCAAAAAAGAAGGAGTAGAAGACTAAATAACGAAGAAGAAGGCAAAAAAGAAGGAGTAGAAGACTAAATAACGAAGAAGAAGGCAAAAAAGAAGGAGTAGAAGACTAAATAACGAAGAAGAAGGCAAAAAAGAAGGAGTAGAAAACTAAATAACGAAGAAGAAGGCAAAAAAGAAGGAGTAGAAGACTAAATAACGAAGAAGAAGGCAAAAAAGAAGGAGTAGAAGACTAAATAACGAAGAAGACGGCAAAAAAGAAGGAATAGAAGACTAAATAACGAATAAGAAGGCAAAAAAGAAGGAGTAAAAGACTAAATAACGAAGAAGAAGGCAAAAAAGAAGGAGTAGAAAACTAAATAACGAAGAAGAAGGCAAAAAAGAAGAAGTAGAAGACTAAATAACGAAGAAGAAGACTAAAAAGAAGGAGTAGAAGACTAAATAACGAAGAAGAAGGAAAAAAGGAGTAAAAGACTAAATAACGAAGAAGAAGGCAAAAAAGAAGGATTAGAAGACTAAATAACGAAGAAGAAGGCAAAAAAGAAGGATTAGAAGACTAAATAACGAAGAAGAAGGCAAAACAGAAGGAGTAGAAGACTAAATAACGAAGAAAAAGGCAAAAAAGAAGAAGTAGAAGACTAAATAACGAAGAAGAAGACAAAAAAAAAGGAGTAGAAGACTAAATAACGAAGAAGAAGGCAAAACAGAAGGAGTAGAAGACTAAATAACGAAGAAGAAGGCTAAAAAGAAGGAGTAGAAGACTAAATAACGAAGAAGACGGCAAAAAAGAAGGAATAGAAGACTAAATAACGAATAAGAAGGCAAAAAAGAAGGAGTAAAAGACTAAATAACGAAGAAGAAGGCAAAAAAGAAGGAGTAGAGGACTAAATAACGAAGAAGAAGGAAAAAAGAAGGAGTAAAAGACTAAATAACGAAGAAGAAGGCAAAACAGAAGGAGTAGAAGACTAAATAACGAAGAAGAAGGCAAAAAAGAAGGAGTAGAAGACTAAATAACGAAGAAGAAGGCAAACAAGAAGGAGTAGAAGACTAAATAACGAAGAAGAAGGCAAAAAAGAAGGAGTAGAAGACTAAATATCGAAGAAGAAGGCAATAAAGAAGGAGTAGAAGACTAAATAACGAAGAAGAAGGCAAAAAAGGAGGAGTAGAAAACTAAATAACGAAGAAGAAGGCAAAAAAGAAGAAGTAGAAGACTAAATAACGAAGAAGAAGACAAAAAAAAAGGAGTAGAAGACTAAATAACGAAGAAGAAGGCAAAACAGAAGGAGTAGAAGACTAAATAACGAAGAAGAAGGCTAAAAAGAAGGAGTAGAAGACTAAATAACGAAGAAGAAGGCAAAAAAGAAGGAGTAGAAGACTAAATAACGAAGAAGACGGCAAAAAAAAGGAGTAGAAGACTAAATAACGAAGAAGACGGCAAAAAAGAAGGAGTAGAAGACTAAATAACGAAGAAGAAGGCAAAAAAGAAGGAGTAGAAGACTAAATAACGAAGAAGAAGGCAAAAAAGAAGGAGTAGAAGACTAAATAACGAAGAAGAAGGCAAAAAAGAAGGAGTAGAAGACTAAATAACGAAGAAGAAGGCAAAAAAGAAGGATTAGAAGACTAAATAACGAAGAAGAAGGCAAAAAAGAAGGAGTAGAAGACTATGTAAGGATGTGTCTTAGGCCGGGGTAAACCTCAGCGGCCCAGGATTCCTCTCCAGAAATATTTATATTTTTAGAGACGGCCAGGACATGGACGCCGAATTTTTAATGAATTTTCTAGTGGCAAAATGGCAGCGAAAAGGGGGCTCGTTTTCAAAAGGGGAACTCTGGCTTCGGGAAAATGGGAATCTTGGACGGTCACCCTGGCGATGGCCAGGTGCTCCTCCGTTTTCCTGCGCTCGCCCGGTTGCCCAGCAGCGGCGACTCTTCCGATCGGCAAAATCTCCGCCGCCCGGGATGACCCAGCGGCGATGGCGGGCAAAATGCAGATCGGAAGGGAAAAGGATAGGGAAAAGGGGAAAATCTGTGAACACGTGCCGGCGGCGATGAACTCGTAGCTCGGGAAAACCCAGCAGCCCCGATGCCCACGCCAGATCTGTGCCCGGGAGAACCCAGCAGTGACAAATCCCGCTCCCGTCCTGCTTCTCCGGCCCGGAGCTTGCCCAGCGACCACGCGGAGTTGGTGCGGGAGAAACCCAGCCACCAGCTCGGCGAGTGAGTGAGCGGGAGGGGAACACTTTGGCACGCGTCAAAATAAGGGTTGGTTGTTGCTACGCGGAGTTTTATGCGGGTGCGAGAGAGAAAGACGATGGAATTTCTGAATTCATTTTTGGTACTTTATTTTATTACTTCATTATTATGTCTACACTTTCTAATGTACGCCTGTCGTCCCTAACCTGGCCCTACGCCACACTCCAATGACCTGCCCTTACATGGCACTCGGCCGGCTCACCTGATGTTAGCAACCAGGATGTAAGTCAACACACGCGGGTCCTTTTGGACTTAGCCGTCGGTTTGGATAATTTCGAGTCGCGGAGACTAATTTCAATTGTTCACGTTCGCAGTTGTCGGAGAAGTGATCGCGGTCGCAGCTTGCAAAGCCCTTGTCGCCTCGTCTCTGCCAAAAATGTCCGGGCAGCGCAGCTTTCGGCCGTCAGCTTTGTTATTGTTATTGTTTATGTTTTGATCGGCATGTAAATAAGCACGACCAAAACGTAAACACGCACGATCGTCGGAGGGGAAATGTCGCTGCCTCTGCCGCTGTTCGCGTCGGCAGCGGAGAGGGGAAATGGCTTCAGCGCGGTCGCTACAGTCCGTGTTGACAAAATGTATACGCCTGTGCGTTGCGGCCTAAATCTAATTTGGCCCTTCCTGGGCAAATTAACTGTGGGCTTCATGCCCGTTTAAATGTACAGTTGTGTGTGTGGGTGTGTGGCTAATCCTAACTTACTTCCCTATACTAATTGCTACCTTAACTATGACCTTAACTAATATGTACAGTATTTACATAAATATAGGGGATTGTGACATCGTCACACTCCCCCCTATCTTCGGGAGGGGTGGAGAGTGATGATCACCCTCCCGCTGCGGTTGATTTGGACCCGGAAGCGTTGGTTCGCCTCCTCCTCCAGAATCCGAATCGTCCGTCTTCGTGGTGTCGCCAGGCGCCCGTGGATCCGGCGGAGCAAAGCTGCAGGCAGTGTGCCGTTCGGCGTGGTCCACTCCACTGGGGCCGGTACCCAGCGGGAAGGGTTGAGGGCCCCCTCGTCGGCGTCCAACGATGACTCGTCGGACGAGCTGGACGGGCTGTCTGCCCAGGGTGCGCTCCGGCGCCGGGCTCGGCGGCGTGGAGTCGGTGATGGCGGTGGGCCATTCGTCGGTGGTTGGGCACCCGGTGGGTTGCCGAGCTCCTCACTGAGGTCCTCTGCTCTTCGGCGCGCTTCTTCTGCGGCCAGCTCCGCAATGGTGGGCAGGCGGGGTCGCGGGTCGCGACTGGCGGCCACCGCGGCGCATCGGGCGGTAGCGTGAGGATCGGGGTACGATCCCAGGCCGAATATCTCCTCGTAGGAGGGCGGAGGGGGTCGGCTGCGACTGGTAGCGGCTGGGGCCCAGCTTTGTAGTGGCGTGGTGCTGGGTGGAGTCCAGCGTGGGGGCGGCGATCGCGGGGCGTAGGACCAGCCACTGTCCTGACTAGCCTCGTCCTCGTCGGCCGAGACTGTCGATGTTGAGGCGTCGTCGGCGGGTCCGGCGGAAGGTGGTCGCGAGGCGTCTGACTGGCGGCTCTCCTCGTCCTCGTCGGCCGAGATGGTAGACGCCGTGTTGGTGCCGCTTCCCCAGTTGAACGCGTCCCCTGGTATCTCCCCGAAGCACTCTATCAGGGCGGCTTCTACCTCGCCCATGTACGGCGGGGCCCGGTTGTCGCTCGAGTGCGGCGGTGTGGTGCGCCTCCTCCGTATGTTACGGCTGTCCTCCGCGGTGGGGTCGTACAGGACGGTCGCGTCGCTGTCGTCGCCGTCCTCGCCGGTGGGGTTATAGTGACTACGCGTGCGGTCGTCATGGCTCTCGTCGTCGGAGACCAGGTCGTATACTACGCCTAGAGGCCCGAGAGCGCCTGTTGCCGGCGGCTCCGCGTGCGGCGGGCTGTCAAAGAGGTCGCCTAGGGTGTCCTCCACCAGGCCGTCGAAATCGACCCAATCGCCCGACAGGGCGACGGCCTGGTTCCAGGCTTCCTCGGCGTCGGCGGAGGGTGCCCGATCTCCGGGTGAAGCATCGCGTGGTCGGGGCGGAGTCAGATCGGCCCGTAGGGGTCCGAAGCGGTGATCTAGTGGCACCTCCTCCTCGTCATTGCCGTTGAGAGGGGCAACTTCCGGAGGGGGCGCCAGCGGCCCGATGTGGCCGGCGCGCAGGGGTGCCTGGAGCGGCATGCCCCTTAAGGGTGCTGGGTGGGGCCCAGCGACGTCGTGCTGGTGGGTCTCCTCCTCGTCATCGTCGCTGAGGACGACTTCCGGAGGGACCCGGCGTGGCCCAGCGAGGCCGGCGAACAGGGGTGCCAGGAGCGGCATCTCCTCTGTAGAGGGCCGACGGGGCCCGGCGTGGTTGTCGGCGGTCGTCTCCTCCCCGTTGTCGGCGGCGCTGGTGGCGTCGGCGGGTGGGGCCCGTGGTCGGAAGAGGCCGGCGTTATGGGCGACGAAGCTGTTGCTAGGACGCGGCGGGCTTGGCCCGGCGCCTTGGAGTGCTTGCAGGATCTCGTCGACTGCACAGCACATCCAGGAGTTGTCCTGTGGTGAATGGCCTTGTCCGTCCATATTTTGGCTGGTTGGCGTCCTTTGTGGCGACGGTGGTCTGGCGAAGACATAGCAGTGGCTCTGTATAGATGCCGGTGTCAGGCGTGCGTTGCCTGCGGGCGCGTGGCTCGTTATGCCTCTCGGTAGGCGGGCTGGAGACTGTTGCTGTAAGGACAGAGGAGATGTGTATTAGTGCGTTTCCCTGGGCCCTACCTAATGGAGTGGGCTAGGGTTGACTGGCTATGGCTACGGCTTTTTGGGGAAGAGACGCATGTTCACCCCACTAGGGGGTTCGGGACGTTGGACAGGCGCGCCTGTCAACAAGTGGCCCCTGTGAAACATGGTCGCCCTCCCTACATGGGTGCTCGTCGCTAGTGTTGGCGGCGCGGGATGGGTCCCCCGCGCCGTGCGGTCCTGGCTGCCGGCTGTGCGTCCAGCATGGTGTCGTCGGCATCCTCGATTGTGGTATCTCCGGCGTCGGTGTCTTCCCGGTGGGTTCCGGCTTCGGTGTCCTCCTCATCCTCGTGGTGGTACGGCTTCAGCTGGTTCAGGCTGGCGGTCCGCCGGCGTCGGCTTCCTGGCATGTGCAGTTGCACGATGTTCGGCGATGGGAACTTCGCTACCCTGAAGGGTCCTTCGTATTTCGCAGCTAGCTTTGCGGCAAAGCCCTCGGCCGCGTTGGATAAGGCGTGTCGGCGTACTAGGACCATGGATCCAACTGGTGGTCTCCACGTCCTCCGGCGTAGGTTGTAATGACGGCTCTGCTCGGCGGCGGCGCGGTCAGCGTTGTTTCGGACGACGTCGAAAATATTCCGGAGTTGTTCGCTTCGCTCTGTCGGGGAAATCTCTGGGGTGCCTCGTCCGGGGGTAACTTCGTCGTACAGCGTCTTCGGGAGTCGGGGTTCTCGGCCTTGCACCAAGAATGCGGGGCTGAATCCAGTAGTGTCCGAGACACTACTATTTATGGCCAAAGATATCTCCGGGAGGAGTTGATCCCACTCGTTTTGTTGGCCTCCATCTAAGTATTGGGCGATCATCGTCTTGATCGTCCGATTTGCCCTTTCCGTTGGATTCTGACTAGCCTCGTCCTCGTCGGCCGAGACTGTCGATGTTGAGGCGTCGTCGGCGGGTCCGGCGGAAGGTGGTCGCGAGGCGTCTGACTGGCGGCTCTCCTCGTCCTCGTCGGCCGAGATGGTAGACGCCGTGTTGGTGCCGCTTCCCCAGTTGAACGCGTCCCCTGGTATCTCCCCGAAGCACTCTATCAGGGCGGCTTCTACCTCGCCCATGTACGGCGGGGCCCGGTTGTCGCTCGAGTGCGGCGGTGTGGTGCGCCTCCTCCGTATGTTACGGCTGTCCTCCGCGGTGGGGTCGTACAGGACGGTCGCGTCGCTGTCGTCGCCGTCCTCGCCGGTGGGGTTATAGTGACTACGCGTGCGGTCGTCATGGCTCTCGTCGTCGGAGACCAGGTCGTATACTACGCCTAGAGGCCCGAGAGCGCCTGTTGCCGGCGGCTCCGCGTGCGGCGGGCTGTCAAAGAGGTCGCCTAGGGTGTCCTCCACCAGGCCGTCGAAATCGACCCAATCGCCCGACAGGGCGACGGCCTGGTTCCAGGCTTCCTCGGCGTCGGCGGAGGGTGCCCGATCTCCGGGTGAAGCATCGCGTGGTCGGGGCGGAGTCAGATCGGCCCGTAGGGGTCCGAAGCGGTGATCTAGTGGCACCTCCTCCTCGTCATTGCCGTTGAGAGGGGCAACTTCCGGAGGGGGCGCCAGCGGCCCGATGTGGCCGGCGCGCAGGGGTGCCTGGAGCGGCATGCCCCTTAAGGGTGCTGGGTGGGGCCCAGCGACGTCGTGCTGGTGGGTCTCCTCCTCGTCATCGTCGCTGAGGACGACTTCCGGAGGGGCACGGCGTGGCCCAGCGAGGCGGGCGAACAGGGGTGCCAGGAGCGGCATCTCCTCTGTAGAGGGCCGACGGGGCCCGGCGTGGTTGTCGGCGGTCGTCTCCTCCCCGTTGTCGGCGGCGCTGGTGGCGTCGGCGGGTGGGGCCCGTGGTCGGAAGAGGCCGGCGTTATGGGCGACGAAGCTGTTGCTAGGACGCGGCGGGCTTGGCCCGGCGCCTTGGAGTGCTTGCAGGATCTCGTCGACTGCACAGCACATCCAGGAGTTGTCCTGTGGTGAATGGCCTTGTCCGTCCATATTTTGGCTGGTTGGCGTCCTTTGTGGCGACGGTGGTCTGGCGAAGACATAGCAGTGGCTCTGTATAGATGCCGGTGTCAGGCGTGCGTTGCCTGCGGGCGCGTGGCTCGTTATGCCTCTCGGTAGGCGGGCTGGAGACTGTTGCTGTAAGGACAGAGGAGATGTGTATTAGTGCGTTTCCCTGGGCCCTACCTAATGGAGTGGGCTAGGGTTGACTGGCTATGGCTACGGCTTTTTGGGGAAGAGACGCATGTTCACCCCACTAGGGGGTTCGGGACGTTGGACAGGCGCGCCTGTCAACAAGTGGCCCCTGTGAAACATGGTCGCCCTCCCTACATGGGTGCTCGTCGCTAGTGTTGGCGGCGCGGGATGGGTCCCCCGCGCCGTGCGGTCCTGGCTGCCGGCTGTGCGTCCAGCATGGTGTCGTCGGCATCCTCGATTGTGGTATCTCCGGCGTCGGTGTCTTCCCGGTGGGTTCCGGCTTCGGTGTCCTCCTCATCCTCGTGGTGGTACGGCTTCAGCTGGTTCAGGCTGGCGGTCCGCCGGCGTCGGCTTCCTGGCATGTGCAGTTGCACGATGTTCGGCGATGGGAACTTCGCTACCCTGAAGGGTCCTTCGTATTTCGCAGCTAGCTTTGCGGCAAAGCCCTCGGCCGCGTTGGATAAGGCGTGTCGGCGTACTAGGACCATGGATCCAACTGGTGGTCTCCACGTCCTCCGGCGTAGGTTGTAATGACGGCTCTGCTCGGCGGCGGCGCGGTCAGCGTTGTTTCGGACGACGTCGAAAATATTCCGGAGTTGTTCGCTTCGCTCTGTCGGGGAAATCTCTGGGGTGCCTCGTCCGGGGGTAACTTCGTCGTACAGCGTCTTCGGGAGTCGGGGTTCTCGGCCTTGCACCAAGAATGCGGGGCTGAATCCAGTAGTGTCCGAGACACTACTATTTATGGCCAAAGATATCTCCGGGAGGAGTTGATCCCACTCGTTTTGTTGGCCTCCATCTAAGTATTGGGCGATCATCGTCTTGATCGTCCGATTTGCCCTTTCCGTTGGATTCTGTCTCGGAGTGTAGGGCGCCGTGTGCTGCAACTCCATCCCTAGCGACTGGCAGAACTTCTGGAATGAGCGGCCGGTGAACTGCGTACCGTTGTCGCAGACAAATTTCCGGGGAACACCGAATCGGCTCAATATCCGCTCTCTGAAGGCTCGTTCCAGATGTGTGGCGGTAGCTTTGCGAAGCGGCACTAGCTCCACCCACTTGCTGAAGGCGTCCAGGAATACTAGGAGCATCGTGTTGCCTTGTCTCGACCGCGGCAGTGGGCCGACGAAATCTGCACAAAGGATGTGGAACGGCTCCTCGACCTGTCGAGTAAACATTTGACCTGCGGGCTTTTCTTGGCTCACCTTGTATCGCTGGCAAGTGGGGCAACGTCGAGCGTACCGAGCCACCTCGCGGAACAAACCAGGCCAGTAATAGCGCTGGGCCACGCAAGTGCTGGTTTTCCGGACTCCTAGATGACCGGCAGTGGGGTGATCGTGGCACTCTTCAAGTACTCGCTGGCGATAGTCTGATCCTACACAAAGCTTCCAGGGCGTGTACTCCTCCTCCTCCGGCCGGAGTCCAAGGCGGCGATATAGCTGGCCATTCTCCTCTCGATAATCCGGAAACTTTGCTGGTTCGGTCCGAATCCTCTGGAGCATCCTCGTGATCCACTTACAGTTGACTCCTCGTACCTCCGCTTGCTGCACTATGGGCAGCGGTTGGCGAGAAAGGGCATCGGCCACTAAGTTCTGGGCCCCCTTCCGGTAATGGACGTCGTATTGATACTGCTGTAGCTCAAGTGCCCAACGGGCAATCCTGCCTGTTGGATTGTCGATGGAGTTCAACCACTTCAAGGAGTGGTGATCTGTGAGGACTTCGAAGCGGTATCCCTCGATGTAACACCGCATCTTCCAAATCGCCCAGACGATGGCGAGGCACTCCTTCTCAGTCACTGAGTAGTTCCTCTCTGCTGTGTTGAGCCGGCGGCTGGCGTACGCTATCACCCTCTCGTTTCCCTCGATGGTCTGCGTGAGTACGGCTCCGATTCCGTAGTCACTGGCGTCAGTTTGTAGCACAAACTTCTCTGCAAAATCTGGGCAAGCTAGAATAGGGGCTTCGGTCAGCAGCGTCTTCAGCTCCTGGAAGGCCTGGTCTTGTCTTTGGGTCCATTCCCACTTGTGGCCCTTCTTCAGCAGCGATGTCATGGGTGCCACAACATCGGCCAAGTTCGGCACGAAGCGGCGATACCAGGAAGCGATTCCCAGGCACCTGCGTAACTCCTTCAGGTTCGTCGGCGGTGCGAGTCCACGGATCGCAGCGACCTTGTCCGTATCCGTGTGGATTCCGGCTTCGCTGATCATGTGACCCAAGTACACGATGCGGCGCTGGAAGAAATGACACTTCCCTCTGTTGAGGCGCAGGTTTGCGCAGCGGAGGCATCTGAAGACTTCTCCAAGATTGGCGACATGCTCCTCCAGTGTGGAGCCGATGACAATGATTTCATCCAGATATGCAAACGCATGAGGTTCCATATCTGGACCGATGACCGTGTCTAAGGCGCGTTGAAACGTGGCGGGCGCGGAGTGTAGGCCGAAAGGCATGACTCTCCAATGAAACAACCCTCTTCCGGGAACGGTAAACGCCGTGCACTCCCGGCAGTCCGGGGCCACTGGGATTTGCCAATACCCATTTTTGAGGTCCAACGTCGAGATGAATTTCGCGTTCCGGAGTCGCTCCAAGATTTGGTGGATCCTCGGAAGCGGATATGCGTCCGGCACGGAGTGCTCGTTAAGCTGGCGGTAGTCCACGCACATGCGGACTTCGCCATTCTTCTTGGCCGCGATTACGATGGGCGCGCTGTGCGGGCTTTTCGAAGGTTCAATGCGTCCGTCTCGGAGGAGTTCATTGATCTGCTTGTCAATGACGGCCCTCATGGCTGGATTCCGTGGAAAGTACCGCTGTTTAAGGGGTCGATCGGTGCGCATGAAGATGCGATGCTCTGCGATGTGCGATACCCCTGAAAGAGTATCAAACTTGGCCAGTTCCTGGTCCAGAAACTCCTTCACCCAAGGCTCGGGGTAATCCGGCGTCTCGGGTTCCTTTGTCTGGAAAGAGACCTGATCCTCTGTGGGATGACTCACCGAATCGACGGTTCCGCATAGGGGCGGGCTCGGCTCCGGCGTTTCCTCGACGTGATCCTGGAAGCGGACACGTTTGGTGGAGGTACGGAAGGGATTCCGTTGCGCGGCTGTGGCATCTGCCACGGGCAAAGCCTGTCTCCAACAGGGCGGCTGGTTCTCCGTCGCTGGTGATGCTGTGCCTCGAAACTGTGCTCGAGGCGAGGTACTTGGCTGGTCTTCGAGTTCGGAGCGTGGCTCCCTTGGCTGCCTTCGATGGGTAGAGCGTGGCTCTCCTTGGGCTGTCGTCTGTGGTTTCTCGGCGTGAGTGGAGTGTGACTCCGTTGTCGTCCTTCGCTGATCAGAGTGTGACTCTGCGTGGTGTGCCATTGGTGGCTCTTCGGATGTGGAGCGTGGCTCCGTCGATGTGCTTCGTTGCTCAGAGCGTGGCTCTGAGTGGTGTGCCATTGGTGGCTCTTCGTGGTTGGAGTGTGACTCCGTTCGCTGGTCAGAGCGTGGCTCTGTCGTTGGTCTTCGCTGGTTGGAGCGTGGCTCCCTTCGCTGGTCAGAGCGTGGCTCTGTTATTGGTCTCCGCTGGTCGTCCGGTCGCAGTCGGAGGGTCTGCCCGCCGCATAGCAGGGTTGCTCCGATTCCACAGAGGAAGTCCATTCCTAGGAGTATGTCGTCCAGTGCGTCCGACATCACGAGGAGAATGGTGGGCGTCCGTTCGCTTCCGAGGTAAATATTTGCCGCCAGAGCTCTGGTCAGCTCGCGGCATGTTCCGTCGGCGAGTTTTACCTGGGTACGGATGTCCCATGTGTTCCTTCCGTTGTCCAGCATTTGAGCCAGCCCTTCGCTAATAAAGCTGTGGGTGGCTCCGGTGTCCAGGGTAGCTGTGAACCGCTGCCCCTCCATGTGGATGGTGGCGCGGATGCGTCCCTGGTACTGATGGAGAGTGTCTCCTATTGGCTTCGGGGATACGGAGGGTTCCTCGGGTGATTCCCGGTCACACGAGGCCCTTGCCCGTTTCCCGACGGTGGCTGTCGGCAACAGTCAACCGTCCTGCGTCCTTGTTGGCCGCAATCCCAACAGAATAGGATCCGTGGGTTCCTGCATTCGGCTTCGAAGTGCCCGGCTTGGCCACAGTTCCGGCAAGCGTTGCGAACGTTGACGGCTTCTGGTCGTGGTGCCACTGCGCTCTGGCTGGTGCAAGCGTTCCGGCTAAGGGAACCGTTGAGGGCGTTGCCTGAAGAGGGCGCCTGTTGAGCTCGTCGAGTGGGCATCCTGTCTCCGTCGGCTGCGTAGCTGGGTCCTGTGGCCTGGCGTTGAGTCGGGATCCGGTTCTCAAGCGCTCTTCCGCCTCGGCTGCGTGTCTCCTCGTAGTTGGTCACGAGGTGCGTTAGCTCGGTCAGCGTACGGAAATCCTGCCTCCGGGTATAGAGTTGATATTCCGGCAGCATGTTTTCGTAGATCCTCTCCAGCTCCTTGTCCGAAGAGAATCCGGCCCGGCGCATCTGCAAACGGATGTCGATAAGGTATTCCTTAAATGGCTCGTTGGGCTTCTGAAAGTGCATCCTTATCTCATCCTCCAGCCGCTGATAGTATCGCGGTGGCAAGAAGAAGTCAAGGAACTCCCGGCGGACCTCGATCCAGCTGGCTTGCTGGAGTCCGCTCGTGCGAAACCAACTTTCGGCTCGGCCGGCCAGCAGCACCACCAGGGCTTGAGCCAGATATCTCCGGTCGATCCGGCAGGTATCGGCACGCTCCTCGATGTGCTCTATGAATCCTAGTGGATCCGTCGTCCCATCGAACGAAAGGCCCCACTTGGTCATCCGATCGATTAAGATGGCTCCCAAGCCGGCTTCACTCGGGGAATGCGCAGATCGCGCAGGCTCCTCCGCCTTCGGGCGTCGCCCGGTGGCTGGTGACGTACTGCGTGGTAACAAGAGCGAGGGTGGTATCAATGATGCCGACGTGGTCGGTTCCGGCGAGATGAGAGACGGATCCAGCGGTATGGGTGACTTGACGTCGCCGGTGGGCGCGTTCCCGAACCGGCGCTCCAGCTCGTCGAGCCGATCCTGGATTTCCTTGGAATTGCTGGGCTGCCGCGCAAATGCTATGAGCCGCGCGCGTTGCTCGTCCACCGTGCCGCTTCGGTCGAGTTCGAACTCGCCTAGGATGGTTTCTAGCTCCATCTTTTTGCGATAACTTATCCAAGTGACGCCCATGGTTCACAGGATACGCGGAGAAAAAGGATCAGAAATGACAACGGGTCTCGAGAGAGTGAAAGACGGCAGGATACCGGTGGCAACGACTGGATTCTATATCGCCGGACACGAGTTTGCTTGGAATGGATCTCGCAGGATCCGCACTGTGTGCACGTATACCCTTGGTTTAGATCTCGCAGGATCACAGAGAGTTTTATTTTATCTTATTGGTGTTTTATTATATTTATTTCAATCTTATTGTTTATTCTTTGATATTTATTTATCCTTGTTTATTCGTATTTTATTATTTTGATTTATCGATACTTTATTTATTCGATTTCTTTTATTCGGTATTTTATTCGTTTCGGCGATCGATTATTATTTATTCTTTTAGTATTTATTCTGCGATTATTATTTATTCGATACTTCAGTATATACGTTTCTCGGCGGTTATTTTATTTTATTCAAATTTTATTATTGGTTTATTTCATCTGAATTTATTTAATTTATTTTTATATTTGAATTTATTTATTTATTTTAATATTTTTTTGGTTTTATTTATTTTATTTCGATTTATTTTAATTTTATTCGGTTTTAATTTTTATTGTCTCCGTTTATTTATTCTTTTTTATTATTTCGATTTATTATTTGGATTATTTATTTATATGAATCCTTATTATTATTTTATGATTTCGATTTTATTCTCGGCGGCAGGATCTCTCAGGATCCTTTGAGGGTTCGCTGGTGTCCTTAACGTGGTTGAAGGATATTGAAAATCTTCCCGATGTGTGCTAGGATACGACGATGAGTTTTAATGAGTAAGGTCTGCGACGATGTGTATGTACTGAGATGATCTTGCGAAGTGTCTGCGAGCGATGTGTATCCTATGAGCTTATCTTCCGAAGTGTCTACGAGCGATGTGTATGTAATGAGATGATCTTGCGGAGTGTCTGCGAGCGATGTGTATCCTATGAGCTTATCTTCCGAAGTGTCCCTCCTAGCGAGGGTCCCCTGTATATATTGCTGCCTAAGCTAGCCGACGCTGCTGCCGCGGGCAGAGCAGAACTGGAGATGTGTGTGGGCCACGTGTGTGTGTGCTTGCGCGAAGCGTCCCTCTGCCGGCGTTGACGCTGGCAGTGACTTGACTACGAAATCTGGTGTAACTGTACCGCTTGTTTTGGCGACGATGCGTATGCGCCAATGGAAATTTACCACGCGTTTTTTTTTCTATTCCCTTTTCTCCTGTACTTTTGCAGATTTTTGCCGGCGACCGTAAGTCGCGACACGTGGGACGAAAATTTCTTACACTCGCAAAAACGAATGTGCTCTGGTCGAAAAATATGTTTATGAACAATATATTCCCTGACGTTAAATTTTCTATCCCCGTCCTTTAGAAAACTAAATTTCCCTGCTTTTGCCTTCGCGAAAAATTTATATTATATTTTTTTCTACTAGAAAATTCTGGTTTTCGGCCAATGGGGCTTTAATCCACTGAGAAAAATTATCCTAGCTGTCCTGACCGGTCCCTGTTCGGGCGCCATCTGTAAGGATGTGTCTTAGGCCGGGGTAAACCTCAGCGGCCCAGGATTCCTCTCCAGAAATATTTATATTTTTAGAGACGGCCAGGACATGGACGCCGAATTTTTAATGAATTTTCTAGTGGCAAAATGGCAGCGAAAAGGGGGCTCGTTTTCAAAAGGGGAACTCTGGCTTCGGGAAAATGGGAATCTTGGACGGTCACCCTGGCGATGGCCAGGTGCTTCTCCGTTTTCCTGCGCCCGCTCGGTTGCCCAGCAGCGGCGACTCTTTCGCTCGGCAAAATCTCCGCCGCCCGGGATGACCCAGCGGCGATGGCGGGCAAAATGCAGATCGGAAGGGAAAGGGAGAGGGGAAGGGGAAACCGAAAAAAAAAAAAAAAAAAACACGTGGTCACCCTGGCTATGGCCAGGTGCTCCACCGTTTTCCTGCGCTCGCCCGGTTGCCCAGCAGCGGCAACTCTTCCGATCGGCAAAATCTCCGCCGCCCGGGATGACCCAGCGGCGATGGCGGGCAAAATGCAGATCGGAAGGGAAAAGGATAGGGAAAAGGGGAAAATCTGTGAACACGTGCCGGCGGCGATGAACTCGTAGCTCGGGAACACCCAGCAGCCCCGATGCCCACGCCAGATCTGTGCCCGGGAGAACCCAGCAGCGACAAATCCCGCTCCCGTCCCGCTTCTCCGGCCCGGAGCTTGCCCAGCGACCACGCGGAGTTGGTGCGGGAGAAACCCAGCCACCAGCTCGGCGAGTGAGTGAGCGGGAGGGGAACACTTTGGCACGCGTCAAAATAAGGGTTGGTTGTTGCTACGCGGAGTTTTATGCGGGTGCGAGAGAGAAAGACGATGGAATTTCTGAATTCATTTTTGGTACTTTATTTTATTACTTCATTATTATGTCTACACTTTCTAATGTACGCCTGTCGTCCCTAACCTGGCCCTACGCCACACTCCAATGACCTGCCCTTACATGGTACTCGGCCGGCTCACCTGATGTTAGCAACCAGGATGTAAGTCAACACACGCGGGTCCTTTTGGACTTAGCCGTCGGTTTGGATAATTTCGAGTCGCGGAGACTAATTTCAATTGTTCACGTTCGCAGTTGTCGGAGAAGTGATCGCGGTCGCAGCTTGCAAAGCCCTTGTCGCCTCGTCTCTGCCAAAAATGTCCGGGCAGCGCAGCTTTCGGCCGTCGGCTTTGTTATTGTTATTGTTTATGTTTTGATCGGCATGTAAATAAGCACGACCAAAACGTAAACACGCACGATCGTCGGAGGGGAAATGTCGCTGCCTCTGCCGCTGTTCGCGTCGGCAGCGGAGAGGGGAAATGGCTTCAGCGCGGTCGCTACAGTCCGTGTTGACAAAATGTATACGCCTGTGCGTGCCTAAATCTAATTTGGCCCTTCCTGGGCAAATTAACTGTGGGCTTCATGCCCGTTTAAATGTACAGTTGTGTGTGTGGGTGTGTGGCTAATCCTAACTTACTTCCCTATACTAATTGCTACCTTAACTATGACCTTAACTAATATGTACAGTATTTACATAAATATAGGGGATTGTGACATCGTCACAACTAAATAACGAAGAAGAAGGCAAAAAAGAAGGAGTAGATGACTAAATAACGAAGAAGAAGGCAAAAAAGAAGGATTAGAAGACTAAATAACGAAGAAGAAGGCAAAAAAGAAGGAGTAGAAGACTAAATAACGAAGAAGAAGGTAAAACAGAAGGAGTAGAAGACTAAATAACGAAGAAAAAGGCAAAAAAGAAGGAGTAGAATTCTAAATAACGAAGAAGAAGGCAAAAAAGAAGGAGTAGAAGACTAAATAACGAAGAAGAAGGCAAAAAAGAAGGAGTAGAAGATTAAATAACGAAGAAGACGGCAAAAGAGAAGGAGTAGAAGACTAAATAACGAATAAGAAGGCAAAAAAGAAGGAGTAGAAGACTAAATAACGAAGAAGAAGGCAAAACAGAAGGATTAGAAGACTAAATAACGAAGAAGAAGGCAAAAAAGAAGGAGTAGAAGACTAAATAACGAAGAAGAAGGCAAAACAGAAGGAGTAGAAGACTAAATAACGAAGAAGAAGGCAAAAAAGAAGAGTAGAAGACTAAATAACGAAGAAGAAGGCAAAAAAGAAGGAGTAGAAGACTAAATAGCGAAGAAGAAGGCAAAACAGAAGGAGTAGAAGACTAAATAACGAAGAAGAAGGCAAACAAGAAGGAGTAGAAGACTAAATAACGAAGAAGAAGGCAAAAAAGAAGGAGTAGAAGACTAAATAACGAAGAAGAAGGCAAAAAAGAAGGAGTAGAAGACTAAATAACGAAGAAGAAAGCAAAAAAGAAGGAGTAGAAGACTAAATAACGAAGAAAAAGGCAAAAAAGAAGGAGTAGAAGACTAAATAACGAAGAAGAAGGCAAAAAAGAAGGAGTAGAAGACTAAATAACGAAGAAGAAGGCAAACAAGAAGGAGTAGAAGACTAAATAACGAAGAAGAAGGCAAAAAAGAAGGAGTAGAAGACTAAATAACGAAGAAGAAAGCAAAAAAGACGGAGTAGAAGAGTAAATAACGAAGAAGACGGCAAAAAAGAAGGAGTAGAAGACTAAATAACGAAGAAGAAGGCAAAAAAGAAGGAGTAGAAGACTAAATAACGAAGAAGAAGGCAAAAAAGAAGGAGTAGTAGACTAAATAACGAAGAAGAAGGCAAAAAAGAAGGAGTAGAAGACTAAATAACGAAGAAGAAAGCAAAAAAGAAGGAGTAGAAGACTAAATAACGAAGAAGAAGGCAAAAAAGAAGGAGTAGAAGACTAAATAACGAAGAAGAAAGCAAAAAAGAAGGAGTAGAAGAGTAAATAACGAAGAAGAAGGCAAAGAAGAAGGAGTAGAAGACTAAATAACGAAGAAGACGGCAAAAAAGAAGAAGTAGAAGACTAAATAACGAAGAAGAAGACAAAAAAGATGGAGTCGAAGACTAAATAACGAGAAGAAGGCAAAAAAGGAGTAGAAGACTAAAGAACGAAGAAGAAGGCTAAAAAGAAGGAGTAGAAGACTAAATAACGAAGAAGAAGGCAAAAAAGAAGGAGTAGAAGACTAAATAACGAAGAAGACGGCAAAAAAGAAGGAGTAGAAGACTAAATAACGAAGAAGAAGGCAAAAAAGAAGGAGTAGAAGACTAAATAACGAAGAAGAAGGAAAAAAAGAAGGAGTAGAAGACTAAATAACGAAGAAGAAGGCAAAAAAGAAGGAGTAGAAGACTAAATAACGAAGAAGAAGGCAAAAAAGAAGGAGTAGAAGACTAAATAACGATGAAGAAGGCAAAAATGAAGGAGTAGAAGACTAAATAACGAAGAAGAAGGCAAAACAGAAGGAGTAGAAGACTAAATAACGAAGAAGAAGGCAAACAAGAAGGAGTAGAAGACTAAATAACGAAGAAGAAGGCAAAAAAGAAGGAGTAGAAGACTAAATAACGAAGAAGACGGCAAAAAAGAAGGAGTAGAAGACTAAATAACGAAGAAGACGGCAAAAAAGAAGGAGTAGAAGACTAAATAACGAAGAAGAAAGCAAAAAAGAAGGATTAGAAGACTAAATAACGAAGAAGAAGGCAAAAAAGAAGGAGTAGAAGACTAAATAACGAAGAAGAAAGCAAAAAAGAAGGAGTAGAAGACTAAATAACGAAGAAGAAGGCAAAAAAGAAGGATTAGAAGACTAAATAACGAAGAAGAAGCCAAAAAAGAAGGAGTAGAAGACTAAATAACGAAGAAGAAGGCAAAACAGAAGGATTAGAAGACTAAATAACAAATAAGAAGGCAAAAAAGAAGGAGTAGAAGACCAAATAACGAAGAAGAAGGCAAAAAAGAAGGAGTAGAAGACTAAATAACGAAGAAGAAGGCAAAAAAGAAGGAGTAGAAGACTAAATAACGAAGAAGAAGGCAAAACAGAAGGAGTAGAAGACTAAATAACGAAGAAGAAGGCTAAAAAGAAGGAGTAGAAGACTAAATAACGAAGAAGAAGGCAAAAAAGAAGGAGTAGAAGACTAAACAACGAAGAAGACGGCAAAAAAGAAGGAGTAGAAGACTAAATAACGAAGAAGACGGCAAAAAAGAAGAAGTAGAAGGCTAAATAACGAAGAAGAAGGCAAAAAAGAAGGAGTAGAAGACTAAATAACGAAGAAGAAGGCAAAAAAGAAGGAGTAGAAGACTAAATAACGAAGAAGAAGGCAAAACAGAAGGAGTAGAAGACTAAATAACGAAGAAGAAGGCTAAAAAGAAGGAGTAGAAGACTAAATAACGAAGAAGAAGGCAAAAAAGAAGGAGTAGAAGACTAAATAACGAAGAAGACGGCAAAAAAGAAGGAGTAGAAGACTAAATAACGAAGAAGAAGGCAAAAAAGAAGGAGTAGAAGACTAAATAACGAAGAAGAAGGAAAAAAAGAAGGAGTAGAAGACTAAATAACGAAGAAGAAGGCAAAAAAGAAGGAGTAGAAGACTAAATAACGAAGAAGAAGGCAAAAAAGAAGGAGTAGAAGACTAAATAACGAAGAAGAAGGCAAAAATGAAGGAGTAGAAGACTAAATAACGAAGAAGAAGGCAAAAAAGAAGGAGTAGAAGACTGTCGGCTCGAGGGGGGGGGAAACTCAATTTCCAATATCTCCAGATAAGCACAAAGTTATTTTGTAACAACTCCCGCGCCGCAGTCAACGAAAACCACCGTAGAAATCACCGAAATCGCGAAAGGGAAAATCACCACCAAAAAGAATACCGCAAGAAAGTAGTAGGCCGGGGGGGGCGTGGTTATTTTCAATGTTAACGATCCGCTTTATTGGAGTTCTAATTAGGAATTAAAAGTACAAGCTGGAGTGGGAGATCAAACAACTAGGAGAGCGGGAGCGGCCGCTCAGCGATGCGACGATCGGCCAGAGCCGAAGCATCCGCTAGAAGAGCGGGAGCGAGAGAGCGAGCTGAGGAGCTTTGAAGAAGCGGGAGCGCTTCGGAGTCGCGGGGGGCGGGAACATAAGCTCCTGACCTGAACATTCTCCCCCCCTTGCGAGGATACGCAGCAAAATATCAGAAGTCCTTCGCTCGAGAAAGTGTTGGAGTCGCTGAGCGGTCGTCGGCATGTAGAAGTGTGTGATGATCCTGTCCACACGACTGGCATCGGTCGTTACTACGGCAAGATCCTCCAGAATGGTGGTGGGCCAAGCAGTTGACGCAGTATTTCCTGTCGATGACTGCCTGGAGCCGTTTCTTTGCATCAAGTTGAAGAAAACGGTGGCACTTCCGAAGCGGATGGTTCCCTTGACAGACTCGGCATTGGTAGGATGAAATACCTCGGGAACGTCTGCTTTTGTTGTCGTTGTATGGAACCCAGTAGTTGAAGGAGTCGGCGGCATTGGTCACTTGTGTAGAGAACGACGAAATCCGCTGGATAGGTGGAGATACTTGTCGGGTGTCATCACGAGGAATCGGAACACTGGAAGATGAGTCGCTTGGATGCAACAAAGTGTGATGTCGACCGTGGCAAGTAAGACAGTTGTGGGAGCTTGTGCAATTACGGAGTGGATGACCGCTTGCAATGCGTCAACTTTGGAAGTTTTGTGGAGCACAAATAAACAAGGAGGCAATCCCAATTCTCAGTAGAAAGGCCGGAAATTCTCAGCGATATTAGACAATTTTGGATTGTATTTTGCAGCTCCTTCAAGGCTGCCGAGGATTCGCGCTCAATGGACGCCATGTTAAATAATTTCTTAAGTTGGTTGTTTACCAACGCGCGTTTATTTTCGAAACGATCGTGAAGCGCTGACCACGCGGATTGGAACCCATCGTTAGTTAGCGGAGACTTCGTAACGATGGCGTGAGCTTCGCCGCTAGTTTTGGCGTTTAAGTGGAAAAGCTTTTCCACTGGAGTGAGGTTGGAATTGTTCACGTACATGGCCGTAAACAGATCACGAAATGTGGGCCAGCGCAGATAGTCTCCGTCGAAGATTCCTGTATTGCATGGCGGAAGATCGCAGCCCCTCGAGAATGTCTCTGGTGGCGGAGCTGCTCTTGCCTGTGAATTGGAGACGGACACACGTTCAATGTCTTCGCTCAGCTTGGAAGCACATCTTTCGTACACCGCATAATAGTGTTCGTATTTATTTTGAAGTAGCGGTAGATTTCCGCTACTTCCCTCGTGAAGAGCTGCTCTGGAAACGGTCTCATACTCCCGTTCAACCTTTTCCCATAAGGACTGGATCTGATCTAGACGGATCTTTAATGTGAATGAATTGGGCTTGGAAGTGGATGCCGCAAAGATCTGGCTCTCAAATTGGATGAGACGGTTGCTAGTTGCTATAAACTCAATCATAGCAACATCTAGAGGGCCGTTGGCTCTGGATATCTCCCTCTTCTGACTTGCGTCTTGGGGAATTGACTTTTGTCCTTCTGACATATTTATATTCCTTTGGGAGTAGGCAGGAGTGACCAACTAAGTAGGTGAATGAAGCTGCTGGATTGAGCAGAATTCTCAAAATAAAGGATGTTCGCAAGAATATGCAGTAGAATTGGAATGGTAGAATTATTTGCTCCCAGTACCGTCAACTAAATCGAAGGAGTAGCAATGTGAGACGGTAAAATCGTAACAAATATGGATTGCAAGAATATGCCGTAGAATTCGGATGGTAAATGGTAGATGGTGGAAATATTCAATATCAGAATTGCAAGTAAATACAGTGGAAAAAATTTACTTGAAGTAGAAGCGACGAGAATCGAAAATATATGTAGTGGAACCAATATTAATTGGAGCAGATGCGACGAGAATTGAAATTTATTTATATTTATAAATAATTGCGGAATGGAAATGCAGAGTTTTTATTATTTTCGTATTTAAAATAAATGCAAGAAGGATGTAGATTACGTAATTTTGACGATTGCGGATATTTAATCGAGTGCAAAAACTTTAACAATAATTGATTGATTAATTATTAATTCATTTTTAAAAAAATATATTAATTGTAAAGAAAAAAATAATTTAATCGGAATGGTGGGATTGGAACACCTGACACTTTTATCCCAAAACAAAGTTCGTTGGGTTACGCTGCCGGCGATGTAAAGCTCTTGTGTATGTATATGTATGTAAGTAGACAATTATATGTCGCGGCGGCAGCGGAACTATGCAAGGCGCAATAATGAAATGCACAAAAATACGGACACTGGTTTACAATATTTTGTTTTAATATTTTATTCTTTATTTATTATGTTTTATTTTCTCGGTTTTAAATGTTGTATTAAAATGTTGTATTAAAATGTTGTATTAAAATGTTGTTTAAAATTTTGTATGTAAATGTATGTGGATGGGGAAAAAAATATAATATGGAATAATATATGTATGTTTTATATGGCGGAAATATAAGTACTTATATGGATTTATATTATAGCACTGGATAGCTATTCGTAGGCAGCGGACTGTATTATTTATTATTAGTAATTTTTTTTTTTTTTTTATTATCGGAATCTTAATCAATGTCTTCATGTAGACCGATGTATGGACATATGTATGTATGAATTTTAATTTTGTGTCGGAACCGTTTTGTACATTGATGTACGGATAAATGCCATTATGTAGAGGAAAGCGGACGAAAAAGAATATGGCGACGTTTAAAACGGAGACGGATTGAAAAAATTTGCCAATTTTATGGAATGGAAAATAGGAAATGGAAAATTCCTCAACTGCCGTTGTCAGGAAAACTCGCTCTTGGAGTCGACACGGAAATTAATCTTGCAGCAGAGTGACCGAAATTAATTGTTCGGACTACTGCTGAAGACCGGCAGTGAGGGGGCGACGGAATAATTCGTACTTATCTTTGGAAATATGAAATGCCGAGAACTGCTGGTGAAGCGGAGTTGGAAAATCCAAAATCCAAAAAATCCGGAAATCCAAAAATCCAAGATCCGGCTCGAAGGACCAAAATGTCGGCTCGAGGGGGGGGAAACTCAATTTCCAATATCTCCAGATAAGCACAAAGTTATTTTGTAACAACTCCCGCGCCGCAGTCAACGAAAACCACCGTAGAAATCACCGAAATCGCGAAAGGGAAAATCACCACCAAAAAGAATACCGCAAGAAAGTAGTAGGCCGGGGGGGCGTGGTTATTTTCAATGTTAACGATCCGCTTTATTGGAGTTCTAATTAGGAATTAAAAGTACAAGCTGGAGTGGGAGATCAAACAACTAGGAGAGCGGGAGCGGCCGCTCAGCGATGCGACGATCGGCCAGAGCCGAAGCATCCGCTAGAAGAGCGGGAGCGAGAGAGCGAGCTGAGGAGCTTTGAAGAAGCGGGAGCGCTTCGGAGTCGCGGGGGGCGGGAACATAAGCTCCTGACCTGAACAAAGACTAAATAACGAAGAAGAAGGCAAAAAAGAAGGAGTAGAAGACTAAATAACGAAGAAGAAGGCAAAAAAGAAGTAGTAGAAGACTAAATAACGAAGAAGAAGGCAAAAAAGAAGGAGTAGAAGACTAAATAACGAAGAAGAAGGCAAAAAAGAAGGAGTAGAAGACTAAATAACGAAGAAGAAGGCAAACAAGAAGGAGTAGAAGACTAAATAACGAAGAAGAAGGCAAAAAAGAAGGAGTAGAAGACTAAATAACGAAGAAGAAAGCAAAAAAGACGGAGTAGAAGAGTAAATAACGAAGAAGACGGCAAAAAAGAAGGAGTAGAAGACTAAATAACGAAGAAGAAGGCAATAAAGAAGGAGTAGAAGACTAAATAACGAAGAAGAAGGCAAAAAAGAAGGAGTAGAAGACTAAATAACGATGAAGAAGGCAAAAAAGAAGGAGTAGAAGACTAAATAACGAAGAAGAAGGCAAAAAAGAAGGAGTAGAAGACTAAATAACGAAGAAGAAGGCAAAAAAGAAGGAGTAGAAGACTAAATAACGAAGAAGAAGGCAAACAAGAAGGAGTAGAAGACTAAATAACGAAGAAGAAGGCAAAAAAGAAGGAGTAGAAGACTAAATAACGAAGAAGAAAGCAAAAAAGACGGAGTAGAAGAGTAAATAACGAAGAAGACGGCAAAAAAGAAGGAGTAGAAGACTATATAACGAAGAAGACGGCAAAAAAGAATGAGTAGAAGACTAAATAACGAAGAAGAAGGCAAAAAAGAAGGAGTAGAAGACTAAATAACGAAGAAGAAGGCAAAAAAGAAGGAGTAGAAGACTAAATAACGAAGAAGAAGGCAAACAAGAAGGAGTAGAAGACTAAATATCGAAGAAGAAGGCAAAAAAGAAGGAGTAGAAGACTAAATAACGAAGAAGAAAGCAAAAAAGAAGGAGTGGAAGAGTAAATAACGAAGAAGACGGCAAAAAAGTAGGAGTAGAAGACTAAATAACGAAGAAGACGACAAAAAAGAAGGAGTAGAAGACTAAATAACGAAGAAGAAGGCAAAAAAGAAGGAGTAGAAGACTAAATAACGAAGAAGAAGGCAAAAAAGAAGGAGTAGAAGACTAAATAACGAAGAAGAAGGCAAAAATGAAGGAGTAGAAGACTAAATAACGAAGAAGAAGGCAAAAAAGAAGGAGTAGAAGACTAAATAACGAAGAAGAAGGAAAAAAGAAGGAGTAGAAGACTAAATAACGAAGAAGAAGGCAAAAAAGAAGTAGTAGAAGACTAAATAACGAAGAAGAAGGCAAAAAAGAAGGAGTAGAAGACTAAATAACGAAGAAGAAGGCAAAAAAGAAGGAGTAGAAGACTAAATAACGAAGAAGAAGGCAAAAAAGAAGGAGTAGAAGACTAAATAACGAAGAAGAAGGCAAAAAAGAAGGAGTAGAAGACTAAATAACGAAGAAGAAGGCAAAAAAGAAGGAGTAGAAGACTAAATAACGAAGAAGAAGGCAATAAAGAAGGAGTAGAAGACTAAATAACGAAGAAGAAGGCAAAAAAGAAGGAGTAGAAAACTAAATAACGAAGAAGAAGGCAAAAAAGAAGAAGTAGAAGACTAAATAACGAAGAAGAAGACAAAAAAGAAGGAGTAGAAGACTAAATAACGAGAAGAAGGCAAAAAAGAAGGAGTAGAAGACTAAATAACGAAGAAGAAGGCAAAAAAGAAGGAGTAGAAGACTAAATAACGAAGAAGAAGGCAATAAAGAAGGAGTAGAAGACTAAATGACGAAGAAGAAGGCAAAAAAGAAGGAGTAGAAGACTAAATAACGAAGAAGAAGGCAAAAAAGAAGGAGTAGATGACTAAATAACGAAGAAGAAGGCAAAAAAGAAGGAGTAGAAGACTAAATAACGAAGAAGAAGGCAAAAAAGAAGGAGTAGAAGACTAAATAACGAAGAAGACGGCAAAAAAGAAGGAGTAGAAGACTAAATAACGAAGAAGAAGGCAAAAAAGAAGGAGTAGAAGACTAAATAACGAAGAAGAAGGCAATAAAGAAGGAGTAGAAGACTAAATAACGAAGAAGAAGGCAAAAAAGAAGGAGTAGAAAACTAAATAACGAAGAAGAAGGCAAAAAAGAAGAAGTAGAAGACTAAATAACGAAGAAGAAGACAAAAAAAAAAGGAGTAGAAGACTAAATAACGAGAAGAAGGCAAAAAAGAAGGAGTAGAAGACTAAATAACGAAGAAGAAGGCAAAAAAGAAGGAGTAGATGACTAAATAACGAAGAAGAAGAAAAAAAGAAGGAGTAAAAGACTAAATAACGAAGAAGAAGGCAAAAAAGAAGGAGTAGAAGACTAAATAACGAAGAAGAAGGCAAAAAAGAAGTAGTAGAAGACTAAATAACGAAGAAGAAGGCAAAAAAGAAGGAGTAGAAGACTAAATAACGAAGAAGAAGGCAAACAAGAAGGAGTAGAAGACTAAATAACGAAGAAGAAGGCAAAAAAGAAGGAGTAGAAGACTAAATAACGAAGAAGAAAGCAAAAAAGACGGAGTAGAAGACTAAATAACGAAGAAGGAGGCAAAAAAGAAGGAGTAGAAGACTAAATAACGAAGAAGAAGGCAATAAAGAAGGAGTAGAAGACTAAATAACGAAGAAGAAGGCAAAAAAGAAGGAGTATAAGACTAAATAACGATGAAGAAGGCAAAAAAGAAGGAGTAGAAGACTAAATAACGAAGAAGAAGGCAAAAAAGAAGGAGTAGAAGACTAAATAACGAAGAAGAAGGCAAAAAAGAAGGAGTAGAAGACTAAATAACGAAGAAGAAGGCAAAAAAGAAGGAGTAGAAGACTAAATAACGAAGAAGAAGGCAAAAAAGAAGGAGTAGAAGACTAAATAACGAAGAAGAAGGCAAACAAGAAGGAGTAGAAGACTAAATATCGAAGAAGAAGGCAAAAAAGAAGGAGTAGAAGACTAAATAACGAAGAAGAAAGCAAAAAAGAAGGAGTGGAAGAGTAAATAACGAAGAAGACGGCAAAAAAGTAGGAGTAGAAGACTAAATAACGAAGAAGACGGCAAAAAAGAAGGAGTAGAAGACTAAATAACGAAGAAGAAGGCAAAAAAGAAGGAGTAGAAGACTAAATAACGAAGAAGAAGGCAAAAAAGAAGGAGTAGAACCCTAAATAACGAAGAAGAAGGCAAAAATGAAGGAGTTGAAGACTAAATAACGAAGAAGAAGGCAAAAAAGAAGGAGTAGAAGACTAAATAACGAAGAAGAAGGAAAAAAGAAGAAATAGAAGACTAAATAACGAAGAAGAAGGCAAAAAAGAAGGAGTAGAAGACTAAATAACGAAGAAGAAGGCAAAAAAGAAGGAGTAGAAGACTAAATAACGAAGAAGAAGACAAAAAAGAAGGAGTAGAAGACTAAATAACGAAGAAGAAGGCAAAAAAGAAGGAGTAGAAGACTAAATAACGAAGAAGAAGGCAAAAAAGAAGGAGTAGAAGACTAAATAACGAAGAAGAAGGCAAAAAAGAAGGAGTAGAATACTAAATAACGAAGAAGAAGGCAATAAAGAAGGAGTAGAAGACTAAATAACGAAGAAGAAGGCAAAAAAGAAGGAGTAGAAAACTAAATAACGAAGAAGAAGGCAAAAAAGAAGAAGTAGAAGACTAAATAACGAAGAAGAAGACAAAAAAGAAGGAGTAGAAGACTAAATAACGAGAAGAAGGCAAAAAAGAAGGAGTAGAAGACTAAATAACGAAGAAGAAGGCAAAAAAGAAGGAGTAGAAGACTAAATAACGAAGAAGAAGGCAATAAAGAAGGAGTAGAAGACTAAATAACGAAGAAGAAGGCAAAAAAGAAGGAGTAGAAGACTAAATAACGAAGAAGAAGGCAAAAAAGAAGGAGTAGATGACTAAATAACGAAGAAGAAGGCAAAAAAGAAGGAGTAGAAGACTAAAAAACGAAGAAGAAGGCAAAAAAGAAGGAGTAGAAGACTAAATAACGAAGAAGACGGCAAAAAAGAAGGAGTAGAAGACTAAATAACGAAGAAGAAGGCAAAAAAGAAGGAGTAGAAGACTAAATAACGAAGAAGAAGGCAATAAAGAAGGAGTAGAAGACTAAATAAAAAGAAGAAGAAGGCAAAAAAGAAGGAGTAGAAAACTAAATAACGAAGAAGAAGGCAAAAAAGAAGAAGTAGAAGACTAAATAACGAAGAAGAAGGCAAAAAAAAAAGGAGTAGAAGACTAAATAACGAAGAAGAAGACAAAAAAGAAGGAGTAGAAGACTAAATAACGAAGAAGAAGGCAAAAAAGAAGGAGTAGAAGACTAAATAACGAAGAAGAAGGCAAAAAAGAAGGAGTAGAAGACTAAATAACGAAGAAGAAGGCAAAAAAGAAGGAGTAGAAGACTAAATAACGAAGAAGAAGGCAAAAAAGAAGGAGTAGAAGACTAAATAACGAAGAAGAAGGCAAAAAAGAAGGAGTAGAAGACTAAATAACGAAGAAGAAGGCAAAAAAGAAGGAGTAGAAGACTAAATAACGAAGAAGAAGGCAAAAAAGAAGGAGTAGAAGACTAAATAACGAAGAAGAAGGCAAAAAAGAAGGAGTAGAAGACTAAATAACGAAGAAGAAGGCAAAAAAGAAGGAGTAGAAGACTAAATAACGAAGAGGAAGGCAAAAAAGAAG
>NW_027222488.1:0-54457 GCF_030179895.1 Drosophila kikkawai | reverse complement strand
TCCTTCTTTTTTGCCTTCTTCTTCGTTATTTAGTCTTCTACTCCTTCTTTTTTGCCTTCTTCTTCGTTATTTAGTCTTCTACTCCTTCTTTTTTGCCTTCTTCTTCGTTATTTAGTCTTCTACTCCTTCTTTTTTGCCTTCTTCTTCGTTATTTAGTCTTCTACTCCTTCTTTTTTGCCTTCTTCTTCGTTATTTAGTCTTCTACTCCTTCTTTTTTGCCTTCTTCTTCGTTATTTAGTCTTCTACTCCTTCTTTTTTGCCTTCTTCTTCGTTATTTAGTCTTCTACTCCTTCTTTTTTGCCTTCTTCTTCGTTATTTAGTCTTCTACTCCTTCTTTTTTGCCTTCTTCTTCGTTATTTAGTCTTCTACTCCTTCTTTTTTGCCTTCTTCTTCGTTATTTAGTCTTCTACTCCTTCTTTTTTGCCTTCTTCTTCGTTATTTAGTCTTCTACTCCTTCTTTTTTGCCTTCTTCTTCGTTATTTAGTCTTCTACTCCTTCTTTTTTGCCTTCTTCTTCGTTATTTAGTCTTCTACTCCTTCTTTTTTGCCTTCTTCTTCGTTATTTAGTCTTCTACTCCTTCTTTTTTGCCTTCTTCTTCGTTATTTAGTCTTCTACTCCTTCTTTTTTGCCTTCTTCTTCGTTATTTAGTCTTCTACTCCTTCTTTTTTGCCTTCTTCTTCGTTATTTAGTCTTCTACTCCTTCTTTTTTGCCTTCTTCTTCGTTATTTAGTCTTCTACTCCTTCTTTTTTGCCTTCTTCTTCGTTATTTAGTCTTCTACTCCTTCTTTTTTGCCTTCTTCTTCGTTATTTAGTCTTCTACTCCTTCTTTTTTGCCTTCTTCTTCGTTATTTAGTCTTCTACTCCTTCTTTTTTGCCTTCTTCTTCGTTATTTAGTCTTCTACTCCTTCTTTTTTGCCTTCTTCTTCGTTATTTAGTCTTCTACTCCTTCTTTTTTTGCCTTCTTCTTCGTTATTTAGTCTTCTACTCCTTCTTTTTTGCCTTCTTCTTCGTTATTTAGTCTTCTACTCCTTCTTTTTTGCCTTCTTCTTCGTTATTTAGTCTTCTACTCCTTCTTTTTTTTCCTTCTTCTTCGTTATTTAGTCTTCTACTCCTTCTTTTTTGCCTTCTTCTTCGTTATTTAGTCTTCTACTCCTTCTTTTTTGCCTTCTTCTTCGTTATTTAGTCTTCTACTCCTTCTTTTTTGCCTTCTTCTTCGTTATTTAGTCTTCTACTCCTTCTTTTTTGCCTTCTTCTTCGTTATTTAGTCTTCTACTCCTTCTTTTTTGCCTTCTTCTTCGTTATTTAGTCTTCTACTCCTTCTTTTTTGCCTTCTTCTTCGTTATTTAGTCTTCTACTCCTTCTTTTTTGCCTTCTTCTTCGTTATTTAGTCTTCTACTCCTTCTTTTTTGCCTTCTTCTTCGTTATTTAGTCTTCTACTCCTTCTTTTTTGGCTTCTTCTTCGTTATTTAGTCTTCTACTCCTTCTTTTTTGCCTTCTTCTTCGTTATTTAGTCTTCTACTCCTTCTTTTTTGCCTTCTTCTTCGTTATTTAGTCTTCTACTCCTTCTTTTTTGCCTTCTTCTTCGTTATTTAGTCTTCTACTCCTTCTTTTTTGCCTTCTTCTTCGTTATTTAGTCTTCTACTCCTTCTTTTTTGCCTTCTTCTTCGTTATTTAGTCTTCTACTCCTTCTTTTTTTGCCTTCTTCTTCGTTATTTAGTCTTCTACTCCTTCTTTTTTGCCTTCTTCTTCGTTATTTAGTCTTCTACTCCTTCTTTTTTGCCTTCTTCTTCGTTATTTAGTCTTCTACTCCTTCTTTTTTGCCTTCTTCTTCGTTATTTAGTCTTCTACTCCTTCTTTTTTGCCTTCTTCTTCGTTATTTAGTCTTCTACTCCTTCTTTTTTGCCTTCTTCTTCGTTATTTAGTCTTCTACTCCTTCTTTTTTGCCTTCTTCTTCGTTATTTAGTCTTCTACTCCTTCTTTTTTGCCTTCTTCTTCGTTATTTAGTCTTCTACTCCTTCTTTTTTGCCTTCTTCTTCGTTATTTAGTCTTCTACTCCTTCTTTTTTGCCTTCTTCTTCGTTATTTAGTCTTCTACTCCTTCTTTTTTGCCTTCTTCTTCGTTATTTAGTCTTCTACTCCTTCTTTTTTGCCTTCTTCTTCGTTATTTAGTCTTCTACTCCTTCTTTTTTGCCTTCTTCTTCGTTATTTAGTCTTCTACTCCTTCTTTTTTTGCCTTCTTCTTCGTTATTTAGTCTTCTACTCCTTCTTTTTTGCCTTCTTCTTCGTTATTTAGTCTTCTACTCCTTCTTTTTTGCCTTCTTCTTCGTTATTTAGTCTTCTACTCCTTCTTTTTTGCCTTCTTCTTCGTTATTTAGTCTTCTACTCCTTCTTTTTTGCCTTCTTCTTCGTTATTTAGTCTTCTACTCCTTCTTTTTTGCCTTCTTCTTCGTTATTTAGTCTTCTACTCCTTCTTTTTTGCCTTCTTCTTCGTTATTTAGTCTTCTACTCCTTCTTTTTTGCCTTCTTCTTCGTTATTTAGTCTTCTACTCCTTCTTTTTTGCCTTCTTCTTCGTTATTTAGTCTTCTACTCCTTCTTTTTTGCCTTCTTCTTCGTTATTTAGTCTTCTACTCCTTCTTTTTTGCCTTCTTCTTCGTTATTTAGTCTTCTACTCCTTCTTTTTTGCCTTCTTCTTCGTTATTTAGTCTTCTACTCCTTCTTTTTTGCCTTCTTCTTCGTTATTTAGTCTTCTACTCCTTCTTTTTTGCCTTCTTCTTCGTTATTTAGTCTTCTACTCCTTCTTTTTTGCCTTCTTCTTCGTTATTTAGTCTTCTACTCCTTCTTTTTTGCCTTCTTCTTCGTTATTTAGTCTTCTACTCCTTCTTTTTTGCCTTCTTCTTCGTTATTTAGTCTTCTACTCCTTCTTTTTTGCCTTCTTCTTCGTTATTTAGTCTTCTACTCCTTCTTTTTTGCCTTCTTCTTCGTTATTTAGTCTTCTACTCCTTCTTTTTTGCCTTCTTCTTCGTTATTTAGTCTTCTACTCCTTCTTTTTTTTGCCTTCTTCTTCGTTATTTAGTCTTCTACTCCTTCTTTTTTGCCTTCTTCTTCGTTATTTAGTCTTCTACTCCTTCTTTTTTGCCTTCTTCTTCGTTATTTAGTCTTCTACTCCTTCTTTTTTGCCTTCTTCTTCGTTATTTAGTCTTCTACTCCTTCTTTTTTGCCTTCTTCTTCGTTATTTAGTCTTCTACTCCTTCTTTTTTTGCTTCTTCTTCGTTATTTAGTCTTCTACTCCTTCTTTTTTGCCTTCTTCTTCGTTATTTAGTCTTCTACTCCTTCTTTTTTGCCTTCTTCTTCGTTATTTAGTCTTCTACTCCTTCTTTTTTGCCTTCTTCTTCGTTATTTAGTCTTCTACTCCTTCTTTTTTGCCTTCTTCTTCGTTATTTAGTCTTCTACTCCTTCTTTTTTGCCTTCTTCTTCGTTATTTAGTCTTCTACTCCTTCTTTTTTGCCTTCTTCTTCGTTATTTAGTCTTCTACTCCTTCTTTTTTGCCTTCTTCTTCGTTATTTAGTCTTCTACTCCTTCTTTTTTGCCTTCTTCTTCGTTATTTAGTCTTCTACTCCTTCTTTTTGCCTTCTTCTTCGTTATTTAGTCTTCTACTCCTTTTTTGCCTTCTTCTTCGTTATTTAGTCTTCTACTCCTTCTTTCGTTATTTAGTCTTCTACTCCTTCTTTTTTGCCTTCTTCTTCGTTATTTAGTCTTCTACTCCTTCTTTTTTGCCTTCTTCTTCGTTATTTCTACTCCTTCTTTTTTGCCTTCTTCTTCGTTATTTAGTCTTCTACTCCTTCTTTTTTGCCTTCTTCTTCGTTATTTAGTCTTCTACTCCTTCTTTTTTGCCTTCTTCTTCGTTATTTAGTCTTCTACTCCTTCTTTTTTTGCCTTCTTCTTCGTTATTTAGTCTTCTACTCCTTCTTTTTTGCCTTCTTCTTCGTTATTTAGTCTTCTACTCCTTCTTTTTTGCCTTCTTCTTCGTTATTTAGTCTTCTACTCCTTCTTTTTTGCCTTCTTCTTCGTTATTTAGTCTTCTACTTCTTCTTTTTTGCCTTCTTCGTTATTTAGTCTTCTACTCCTTCTTTTTTGCCTTCTTCTTCGTTATTAAGTCTTCTACTCCTTCTTTTTTGCCGTCTTCTTCGTTATTTAGTCTTCTACTCCTTCTTTTTTGCCTTCTTCTTCGTTATTTAGTCTTCTACTCCTTCTTTTTTGCCTTCTTCTTCGTTATTTAGTCTTCTACTCCTTCTTTTTTGCCTTCTTCTTCGTTATTTAGTCTTCTACTCCTTCTTTTTTGCCTTCTTCTTCGTAATTTAGTCTTCTACTCCTTCTTTTTTGCCTTCTTCTTCGTTATTTAGTCTTCTACTCCTTCTTTTTTGCCTTCTTCTTCGTTATTTAGTCTTCTACTCCTTCTTTTTTGCCTTCTTCTTCATTATTTAGTCTTCTACTCCTTCTTTTTTTACCTTCTTCTTCGTTATTTAGTCTTCTACTCCTTCTTTTTTGCCTTCTTCTTCGTTATTTAGTCTTCTACTCCTTCTTTTTTGCCTTCTTCTTCGTTATTTAGTCTTCTACTCCTTCTTTTTTGCCTTCTTCTTCGTTATTTAGTCTTCTACTCCTTCTTTTTTGCAGTCTTCTTTGTTATTTAGTCTTCTACTCCTTCTTTTTTTTTGGATTCTTCTTCGTTATTTAGTCTTCTACTCCTTCTTTTTTGCCATCTTCTTCGTTATTTAGTCATCTACTCCTTCTTTTTTGCCTTCTTCTTCGTTATTTAGTCTTCTACTCCTTCTTTTTTGCCTTCTTCTTCGTTATTTAGTCTTCTACTCCTTCTTTTTTGCCTTCTTCGTTATTTAGTCTTCTACTCCTTCTTTTTTTGCCTTCTTCTTCGTTATTTAGTCTTCTACTCCTTCTTTTTTGCCTTCTTCTTCGTTATTTAGTCTTCTACTCCTTCTTTTTTGCCTTCTTCTTCGTTATTTAGTCTTCTACTCCTTCTTTTTTGCCTTCTTCTTCGTTATTTAGTCTTCTACTCTTTCTTTTTTGCCTTCTTCTTCGTTATTTAGTCTTCTACTCCTTCTTTTTTGCCTTCTTCTTCGTTATTTAGTCTTCCACTCCTTCTTTTTTGCCTTCTTCTTTGTTATTTAGTCTTCTACTCCTTCTTTTTTTGCCTTCTTCTTCGTTATTTAGTCTTTTACTCCTTCTTTTTTGCCTTCTTCTTCGTTATTTAGTCTTCTACTCCTTCTTTTTTGCCTTCTTCTTCGTTATTTAGTCTTCTACTCCTTCTTTTTTGCCTTCTTCTTCGTTATTTAGTCTTCTACTCCTTCTTTTTTGCCTTCTTCTTCGTTATTAAGTCTTCTACTCCTTCTTTTTTGCCTTCTTCTTCGTTATTTAGTCTTCTACTCCTTCTTTTTTGCCTTCTTCTTCGTTATTTAGTCTTCTACTCCTTCTTTTTTGCCTTCTTCTTCGTTATTTAGTCTTCTACTCCTTCTTTTTTGCCTTCTTCTTCGTTATTTAGTCTTCTACTCCTTCTTTTTTGCCTTCTTCTTCGTTATTCAGTCTTCTACTCCTTCTTTTTTGCCTTCTTCTTCGTTATTTAGTCTTCTACTCCTTCTTTTTTGCCTTCTTCTTCGTTATTTAGTCTTCTACTCCTTCTTTTTTGCCTTCTTCTTCGTTATTTAGTCTTCTACTCCTTCTTTTTTGCCTTCTTCTTCGTTATTCAGTCTTCTACTCCTTCTTTTTTGCCTTCTTCTTCGTTATTTAGTCTTCTACTCCTTCTTTTTTGCCTTCTTCTTCGTTATTTAGTCTTCTACTCCTTCTTTTTTGCCTTCTTCTTCGTTATTTAGTCTTCTACTCCTTCTTTTTTGCCTTCTTCTTCGTTATTTAGTCTTCTACTCCTTCTTTTTTGCCTTCTTCTTCGTTATTTAGTCTTCTACTCCTTCTTTTTGCCTTCTTCTTCGTTATTTAGTCTTCTACTCCTTCTTTTTTTGATTCTTCTTCGTTATTTAGTCTTTTACTCCTTCTTTTTTGCCTTCTTCTTCGTTATTTAGTCTTCTACTCCTTCTTTTTTGCCTTCTTCTTCGTTATTTAGTCTTCTACTCCTTCTTTTTTGCCTTCTTCTTCGTTATTTAGTCTTCTACTTCTTCTTTTTTGCCTTCTTCTTCGTTATTTAGTCTTCTACTCCTTCTTTTTTGCCTTCTTCGTTATTTAGTCTTCTACTCCTTCTTTTTTGCCTTCTTCTTCGTTATTAAGTCTTCTACTCCTTCTTTTTTGCCTTCTTCTTCGTTATTTAGTCTTCTACTCCTTCTTTTTTGCCTTCTTCTTCGTTATTTAGTCTTCTACTCCTTCTTTTTTGCCTTCTTCTTCGTTATTTAGTCTTCTACTCCTTCTTTTTTGCCTTCTTCTTCGTTATTTAGTCTTCTACTCCTTCTTTTTTGCCTTCTTCTTCGTTATTTAGTCTTCTACTCCTTCTTTTTTGCCTTCTTCTTCGTTATTTAGTCTTCTACTCCTTCTTTTTTGCCTTGTTCTTCGTTATTTAGTCTTCTACTCCTTCTTTTTTGCCTTCTTCGTTATTTAGTCTTCTACTCCTTCTTTTTTGCCTTCTTCTTCGTTATTTAGTCTTCTACTCCTTCTTTTTTGCCTTCTTCTTCGTTATTTAGTCTTCTACTCCTTCTTTTTTGCCTTCTTCTTCGTTATTTAGTCTTCTACTCCTTCTTTTTTGCCTTCTTCTTCGTTATTTAGTCTTCTACTCCTTCTTTTTTGCCTTCTTCGTTATTTAGTCTTCTACTCCTTCTTTTTTGCCTTCTTCTTCGTTATTTAGTCTTCTACTCCTTCTTTTTTGCCTTCTTCTTCGTTATTTAGTCTTCTACTCCTTCTTTTTTGCCTTCTTCTTCGTTATTTAGTCTTCTACTCCTTCTTTTTTGCCTTCTTCTTCGTTATTTAGTCTTCTACTCCTTCTTTTTTGCCTTCTTCTTCGTTATTTAGTCTTCTACTCCTTCTTTTTTGCCTTCTTCTTCGTTATTTAGTCTTCTACTCCTTCTTTTTTGCCTTCTTCTTCGTTATTTAGTCTTCTACTCCTTCTTTTTTGCCTTCTTCTTCGTTATTTAGTCTTCTACTCCTTCTTTTTTGCCTTCTTCTTCGTTATTCAGTCTTCTACTCCTTCTTTTTTGCCTTCTTCTTCGTTATTTAGTCTTCTACTCCTTCTTTTTTGCCTTCTTCTTCGTTATTTAGTCTTCTACTCCTTCTTTTTTGCCTTCTTCTTCGTTATTTAGTCTTCTACTCCTTCTTTTTTGCCTTCTTCTTCGTTATTTAGTCTTCTACTCCTTCTTTTTTGCCTTCTTCTTCGTTATTTAGTCTTCTACTCCTTCTTTTTGCCTTCTTCTTTGTTATTTAGTCTTCTACTCCTTCTTTTTTGCCTTCTTCTTCGTTATTTAGTCTTTTACTCCTTCTTTTTTGCCTTCTTCTTCGTTATTTAGTCTTCTACTCCTTCTTTTTTGCCTTCTTCTTCGTTATTTAGTCTTCTACTCCTTCTTTTTTGCCTTCTTCTTCGTTATTTAGTCTTCTACTTCTTCTTTTTTGCCTTCTTCTTCGTTATTTAGTCTTCTACTCCTTCTTTTTTGCCTTCTTCGTTATTTAGTCTTCTACTCCTTCTTTTTTGCCTTCTTCTTCGTTATTAAGTCTTCTACTCCTTCTTTTTTGCCTTCTTCTTCGTTATTTAGTCTTCTACTCCTTCTTTTTTGCCTTCTTCTTCGTTATTTAGTCTTCTACTCCTTCTTTTTTGCCTTCTTCTTCGTTATTTAGTCTTCTACTCCTTCTTTTTTGCCTTCTTCTTCGTTATTTAGTCTTCTACTCCTTCTTTTTTGCCTTCTTCTTGGTTATTTAGTCTTCTACTCCTTCTTTTTTGCCTTCTTCTTCGTTATTTAGTCTTCTACTCCTTCTTTTTTGCCTTCTTCTTCGTTATTTAGTCTTCTACTCCTTCTTTTTTGCCTTCTTCGTTATTTAGTCTTCTACTCCTTCTTTTTTGCCTTCTTCTTCGTTATTTAGTCTTCTACTCCTTCTTTTTTGCCTTCTTCTTCGTTATTTAGTCTTCTACTCCTTCTTTTTTGCCTTCTTCTTCGTTATTTAGTCTTCTACTCCTTCTTTTTTGCCTTCTTCTTCGTTATTTAGTCTTCTACTCCTTCTTTTTTGCCTTCTTCTTCGTTATTTAGTCTTCTACTCCTTCTTTTTTGCCTTCTTCTTCGTTATTTAGTCTTCTACTCCTTCTTTTTTGCCTTCTTCTTCGTTATTTAGTCTTCTACTCCTTCTTTTTTGCCTTCTTCTTCGTTATTTAGTCTTCTACTCCTTCTTTTTTGCCTTCTTCTTCGTTATTTAGTCTTCTACTCCTTCTTTTTTGCCTTCTTCTTCGTTATTTAGTCTTCTACTCCTTCTTTTTTGCCTTCTTCTTCGTTATTTAGTCTTCTACTTCTTCTTTTTTGCCTTCTTCTTCGTTATTTAGTCTTCTACTCCTTCTTTTTTGCCTTCTTCGTTATTTAGTCTTCTACTCCTTCTTTTTTGCCTTCTTCTTCGTTATTAAGTCTTCTACTCCTTCTTTTTTGCCTTCTTCTTCGTTATTTAGTCTTCTACTCCTTCTTTTTTGCCTTCTTCTTCGTTATTTAGTCTTCTACTCCTTCTTTTTTGCCTTCTTCTTCGTTATTTAGTCTTCTACTCCTTCTTTTTTGCCTTCTTCTTCGTTATTTAGTCTTCTACTCCTTCTTTTTTGCCTTCTTCTTCGTTATTCAGTCTTCTACTCCTTCTTTTTTGCCTTCTTCTTCGTTATTTAGTCTTCTACTCCTTCTTTTTTGCCTTCTTCTTCGTTATTTTGTCTTCTACTCCTTCTTTTTTTGCCTTCTTCTTCGTTATTTAGTCTTCTACTCCTTCTTTTTTGCCTTCTTCTTCGTTATTCAGTCTTCTACTCCTTCTTTTTTGCCTTCTTCTTCGTTATTTAGTCTTCTACTCCTTCTTTTTTGCCTTCTTCTTCGTTATTTAGTCTTCTACTCCTTCTTTTTTGCCTTCTTCTTCGTTATTTAGTTTTCTACTCCTTCTTTTTTGCCTTCTTCTTCGTTATTTAGTCTTCTACTCCTTCTTTTTTGCCTTCTTCTTCGTTATTTAGTCTTCTACTCCTTCTTTTTTGCCTTCTTCGTTATTTAGTCTTCTACTCCTTCTTTTTTGCCTTCTTCTTCGTTATTTAGTCTTCTACTCCTTCTTTTTTGCCTTCTTCTTCGTTATTTAGTCTTCTACTCCTTCTTTTTTGCCTTCTTCTTCGTTATTTAGTCTTCTACTCCTTCTTTTTTGCCTTCTTCTTCGTTATCTAGTCTTCTACTCCTTCTTTTTTGCCTTCTTCTTCGTTATTTAGTCTTCTACTCCTTCTTTTTTGCCTTCTTCTTCGTTATTTAGTCTTCTACTCCTTCTTTTTTGCCTTCTTCTTCGTTATTTAGTCTTCTACTCCTTCTTTTTTGCCTTCTTCTTCGTTATTTAGTCTTCTACTCCTTCTTTTTTGCCTTCTTCTTCGTTATTTAGTCTTCTACTACTTCTTTTTTTCCTTCTTCTTCGTTATTTAGTCTTCTACTCCTTCTTTTTTGCCTTCTTCTTCGTTATTTAGTCTTCTACTCCTTCTTTTTTGCCTTCTTCTTCGTTATTTAGTCTTCTACTCCTTCTTTTTTGCCTTCTTCTTCGTTATTTAGTCTTCTACTCCTTCTTTTTTGCCTTCTTCTTCATTATTTAGTCTTCTACTCCTTCTTTATTGCCTTCTTCTTCGTTATTTAGTCTTCTACTCCTTCTTTTTTGCCTTCTTCTTCGTTATTTAGTCTTCTACTCCTTCTTTTTTGCCTTCTTCTTCGTTATTCAGTCTTCTACTCCCTCATTTTTGCCTTCTTCTTCGTTATTTAGTCTTCTACTCCTTCTTTTTTGCCTTCTTCTTCGTTATTTAGTCTTCTACTCCTTCTTTTTGCCTTCTTCTTCGTTATTTAGTCTTCTACTCCTTCTTTTTTGCCTTCTTCTTCGTTATTTAGTCTTCTACTCCTTCTTTTTTGCCTTCTTCTTCGTTATTTAGTCTTCTACTCCTTCTTTTTTGCCTTCTTCTTCGTTATTTAGTCTTCTACTCCTTCTTTTTTGCCTTCTTCTTCGTTATTTAGTCTTCTACTCCTCCTTTTTTGCCTTCTTCTTTGTTATTTAGTCTTCTACTCCTTCTTTTTTGCCTTCTTCTTCGTTATTTAGTCTTCTACTCCTTCTTTTTTGCCTTCTTCTTCGTTATTTAGTCTTCTACTCCTTCTTTTTTGCCTTCTTCTTCGTTATTTAGTCTTCTACTCCTTCTTTTTTGCCGTCTTCTTTGTTATTTAGTCTTCTACTCCTTCTTTTTTTTTGGATTCTTCTTCGTTATTTAGTCTTCTACTCCTTCTTTTTTGCCTTCTTCTTCGTTATTTAGTCTTCTACTCCTTCTTTTTTGCCTTCTTCTTCGTTATTTAGTCTTCTACTCCTTCTTTTTTGCCTTCTTCGTTATTTAGTCTTCTACTCCTTCTTTTTTTGCCTTCTTCTTCGTTATTTAGTCTTCTACTCCTTCTTTTTTGCCTTCTTCTTCGTTATTTAGTCTTCTACTCCTTCTTTTTTGCCTTCTTCTTCGTTATTTAGTCTTCTACTCCTTCTTTTTTGCCTTCTTCTTTGTTATTTAGTCTTCTACTCTTTCTTTTTTGCCTTCTTCTTCGTTATTTAGTCTTCTACTCCTTCTTTTTTGCCTTCTTCTTCGTTATTTAGTCTTCCACTCCTTCTTTTTTGCCTTCTTCTTTGTTATTTAGTCTTCTACTCCTTCTTTTTTTGATTCTTCTTCGTTATTTAGTCTTTTACTCCTTCTTTTTTGCCTTCTTCTTCGTTATTTAGTCTTCTACTCCTTCTTTTTTGCCTTCTTCTTCGTTATTTAGTCTTCTACTCCTTCTTTTTTGCCTTCTTCTTCGTTATTTAGTCTTCTATTTCTTCTTTTTTGCCTTCTTCGTTATTTAGTCTTCTACTCCTTCTTTTTTTGCCTTCTTCTTCGTTATTTAGTCTTCTACTCCTTCTTTTTTGCCTTCTTCTTCGTTATTTAGTCTTCTACTCCTTCTTTTTTGCCTTCTTCTTCGTTATTTAGTCTTCTACTCCTTCTTTTTTGCCTTCTTCGTTATTTAGTCTTCTACTCCTTCTTTTTTGCCTTCTTCTTCGTTATTTAGTCTTCTACTCCTTCTTTTTTGCCTTCATCTTCGTAATTTAGTCTTCTACTCCTTCTTTTTTGCCTTCTTCTTCGTTATTTAGTCTTCTACTCCTTCTTTTTTGCCTTCTTCTTCGTTATTTAGTCTTCTACTCCTTCTTTTTTGCCTTCTTCTTCGTTATTTAGTCTTCTACTCCTTCTTTTTTGCCTTCTTCTTCGTTATTTAGTCTTCTACTCCTTCTTTTTTGCCTTCTTCTTCGTTATTTAGTCTTCTATTCCTTCTTTTTTGCCTTCTTCTTCGTTATTTAGTCTTCTACTCCTTCTTTTTGCCTTCTTCTTCGTTATTTAGTCTTCTACTCCTTCTTTTTTGCCTTCTTCTTCGTTATTCAGTCTTCTACTCCTTCTTTTTTGCCTTCTTCTTCGTTATTTAGTCTTCTACTCCTTCTTTTTTGCCTTCTTCTTCGTTATTTAGTATTCTACTCCTTCTTTTTTGCCTTCTTCTTCGTTATTTAGTCTTCTACTCCTTCTTTTTTGCCTTCTTCTTCGTTATTTAGTCTTCTACTCCTTCTTTTTTGCCTTCTTCTTCGTTATTTAGTCTTCTACTCCTTCTTTTTTGCCTTCTTCTTCGTTATTTAGTCTTCTACTCCTTCTTTTTTGCCTTCTTCTTCGTTATTTAGTCTTCTACTCCTTCTTTTTTGCCTTCTTCTTCGTTATTCAGTCTTCTACTCCTTCTTTTTTGCCTTCTTCTTCGTTATTTAGTCTTCTACTCCTTCTTTTTTGCCTTCTTCTTCGTTATTTAGTCTTCTACTCCTTCTTTTTTGCCTTCTTCTTCGTTATTTAGTCTTCTACTCCTTCTTTTTTGCCTTCTTCTTCGTTATTTAGTCTTCTACTCCTTCATTTTTTGCCTTCTTCTTCGTTATTTAGTCTTCTACTCCTTCTTTTTTGCCTTCTTCTTCGTTATTTAGTCTTCTACTCCTTCTTTTTTTGATTCTTCTTCGTTATTTAGTCTTCTACTCCTTCTTTTTTGCCTTCTTCTTCGTTATTTAGTCTTCTACTCCTTCTTTTTTGCCTTCTTCTTCGTTATTTAGTCTTCTACTCCTTCTTTTTTGCCTTCTTCTTCGTTATTTAGTCTTCTACTCCTTCTTTTTTGCCTTCTTCTTCGTTATTTAGTCTTCTACTCCTTCTTTTTTGCCTTCTTCTTCGTTATTTAGTCTTCTCTTCCTTCTTTTTTGCCTTCTTCTTCGTTATTTAGTCTTCTACTCCTTCTTTTTTGCCTTCTTCTTCGTTATTTAGTCTTCTACTCCTTCTTTTTTGCCTTCTTCTTCGTTATTTAGTCTTCTACTCCTTCTTTTTTGCCTTCTTCTTCGTTATTTAGTCTTCTACTCCTTCTTTTTTGCCTTCTTCTTCGTTATTTAGTCTTCTACTCCTTCTTTTTTGCCTTCTTCTTCGTTATTTAGTCTTCTACTCCTTCTTTTTTGCCTTCTTCTTCGTTATTTAGTCTTCTACTCCTTCTTTTTTGCCTTCTTCTTCGTTATTTAGTCTTCTACTCCTTCTTTTTTTGATTCTTCTTCGTTATTTAGTCTTTTACTCCTTCTTTTTTGCCTTCTTCTTCGTTATTTAGTCTTCTACTCCTTCTTTTTTTGATTCTTCTTCGTTATTTAGTCTTTTACTCCTTCTTTTTTGCCTTCTTCTTCGTTATTTAGTCTTCTACTCCTTCTTTTTTGCCTTCTTCTTCGTTATTTAGCCTTCTACTCCTTCTTTTTTGCCTTCTTCTTCGTTATTTAGTCTTCTACTTCTTCTTTTTTGCCTTCTTCTTCGTTATTTAGTCTTCTACTCCTTCTTTTTTGCCTTCTTCTTCGTTATTTAGTCTTCTACTCCTTCTTTTTTGCCTTCTTCTTCGTTATTTAGTCTTCTACTCCTTCTTTTTTGCCTTCTTCTTCGTTATTTAGTCTTCTACTCCTTCTTGTTTGCCTTCTTCTTCGTTATTCAGTCTTCTACTCCTTCTTTTTTGCCTTCTTCTTCGTTATTTAGTCTTCTACTCCTTCTTTTTTGCCTTCTTCTTCGTTATTTAGTCTTCTACTCCTTCTTTTTTGACTTCTTCTTCGTTATTTAGTCTTCTACTCCTTCTTTTTTGCCTTCTTCTTCGTTATTTAGTCTTCTACTCCTTCTTTTTTGCCTTCTTCTTCGTTATTTAGTCTTCTACTCCTTCTTTTTTGCCTTCTTCGTTATTTAGTCTTCTACTCCTTCTTTTTTGCCTTCTTCTTCGTTATTTAGTCTTCTACTCCTTCTTTTTTGCCTTCTTCTTCGTTATTTAGTCTTCTACTCCTTATTTTTTGCCTTCTTCTTCGTTATTTAGTCTTCTACTCCTTCTTTTTTGCCTTCTTCTTCGTTATTTAGTCTTCTACTCCTTCTTTTTTGCCTTCTTCTTCGTTATTTAGTCTTCTACTCCTTCTTTTTTGCCTTCTTCTTCGTTATTTGGTCTTCTACTCCTTTTTTTTTGCCTTCTTCTTCGTTATTTAGTCTTCTACTCCTTCTTTTTTGCCTTCTTCTTCGTTATTTAGTCTTCTACTCCTTCTTTTTTGCCTTCTTCTTCGTTATTTAGTCTTCTACTCCTTCTTTTTTGCCTTCTTCTTCGTTATTTAGTCTTCTACTCCTTCTTTTTTGCCTTCTTCTTCGTTATTTAGTCTTCTACTCCTTTTTTTTTGCCTTCTTCTTCGTTATTTAGTCTTCTACTACTTCTTTTTTGCCTTCTTCTTCGTTATTTAGTCTTCTACTCCTTCTTTTTTGCCTTCTTCTTCGTTATTTAGTCTTCTACTCCTTCTTGTTTGCCTTCTTCTTCGTTATTCAGTCTTCTACTCCTTCTTTTTTGCCTTCTTCTTCGTTATTTAGTCTTCTACTCCTTCTTTTTTGCCTTCTTCTTCGTTATTTAGTCTTCTACTCCTTCTTTTTTGCCTTCTTCTTCGTTATTTAGTCTTCTACTCCTTCTTTTTTGCCTTCTTCTTCGTTATTTAGTCTTCTACTCCTTCTTTTTTGCCTTCTTCTTCGTTATTTAGTCTTCTACTCCTTCTTTTTTGCCTTCTTCTTCGTTATTTAGTCTTCTACTCCTTCTTTTTTGCCTTCTTCTTCGTTATTTAGTCTTCTACTCCTTCTTTTTTGCCTTCTTCTTCGTTATTTAGTCTTCTACTCCTTCTTTTTTGCCTTCTTCGTTATTTAGTCTTCTACTCCTTCTTTTTTGCCTTCTTCTTCGTTATTTAGTCTTCTACTCCTTCTTTTTTGCCTTCTTCTTCGTTATTTAGTCTTCTACTCCTTCTTTTTTGCCTTCTTCTTCGTTATTTAGTCTTCTACTCCTTCTTTTTTGCCTTCTTCTTCGTTATTTAGTCTTCTACTCCTTCTTTTTTGCCTTCTTCTTCGTTATTTAGTCTTCTACTCCTTCTTTTTTGCCTTCTTCTTCGTTATTTAGTATTCTACTCCTTCTTTTTTGCCTTCTTCTTCGTTATTTAGTCTTCTACTCCTTCTTTTTTGCCTTCTTCTTCGTTATTTAGTCTTCTACTCCTTCTTTTTTGCCTTCTTCTTCGTTATTTAGTCTTCTACTCCTTCTTTTTTGCCTTCTTCTTCGTTATTTAGTCTTCTACTCCTTCTTTTTTGCCTTCTTCTTCGTTATTTAGTCTTCTACTCCTTCTTTTTTGCCTTCTTCTTCGTTATTTAGTCTTCTACTCCTTCTTTTTTGCCTTCTTCTTCGTTATTTAGTCTTCTACTCCTTCTTTTTTGCCTTCTTCTTCGTTATTTAGTCTTCTACTCCTTCTTTTTTGCCTTCTTCTTCGTTATTTAGTCTTCTACTCCTTCTTTTTTGCCTTCTTCTTCGTTATTTAGTCTTCTACTCCTTCTTTTTTGCCTTCTTCTTCGTTATTTAGTCTTCTACTCCTTCTTTTTTGCCTTCTTCTTCGTTATTTAGTCTTCTACTCCTTCTTTTTTGCCTTCTTCGTTATTTAGTCTTCTACTCCTTCTTTTTTGCCTTCTTCTTCGTTATTTAGTCTTCTACTCCTTCTTTTTTGCCTTCTTCTTCGTTATTTAGTCTTCTACTCCTTCTTTTTTGCCTTCTTCTTCGTTATTTAGTCTTCTACTCCTTCTTTTTTGCCTTCTTCTTCGTTATTTAGTCTTCTACTCCTTCTTTTTTGCCTTCTTCTTCGTTATTTAGTCTTCTACTCCTTCTTTTTTGCCTTCTTCTTCGTTATTTAGTATTCTACTCCTTCTTTTTTGCCTTCTTCTTCGTTATTTAGTCTTCTACTCCTTCTTTTTTGCCTTCTTCTTCGTTATTTAGTCTTCTACTCCTTCTTTTTTGCCTTCTTCTTCGTTATTTAGTCTTCTACTCCTTCTTTTTTGCCTTCTTCTTCGTTATTTAGTCTTCTACTCCTTCTTTTTTGCCTTCTTCTTCGTTATTTAGTCTTCTACTCCTTCTTTTTTGCCTTCTTCTTCGTTATTTAGTCTTCTACTCCTTCTTTTTGGCCTTCTTCTTCGATATTTAGTCTTCTACTCCTTCTTTTTTGCCTTCTTCTTCGTTATTTAGTCTTCTACTCCTTCTTTTTTGCCTTCTTCTTCGTTATTTAGTCTTCTACTCCTTCTTTTTTGCCTTCTTCTTCGTTATTTAGTCTTCTACTCCTTCTTTTTTGCCTTCTTCTTCGTTATTTAGTCTTCTACTCCTTCTTTTTTGCCTTCTTCTTCGTTATTTAGTCTTCTACTCCTTCTTTTTTGCCTTCTTCTTCGTTATTTAGTCTTCTACTCCTTCTTTTTTGCCTTCTTCTTCGTTATTTAGTCTTCTACTCCTTCTTTTTTGCCTTCTTCTTCGTTATTTAGTCTTCTACTCCTTCTTTTTTGCCTTCTTCTTCGTTATTTAGTCTTCTACTCCTTCTTTTTTGCCTTCTTCTTCGTTATTTAGTCTTCTACTCCTTCTTTTTTGCCTTCTTCTTCGTTATTTAGTCTTCTACTCCTTCTTTTTTGCCTTCTTCTTCGTTATTTAGTCTTCTACTCCTTCTTTTTTGCCTTCTTCTTCGTTATTTAGTCTTCTACACCTTCTTTTTTGCCTTCTTCTTTGTTATTTAGTCTTCTACTCCTTCTTTTTTGCCTTCTTCTTCGTTATTTAGTCTTCTACTCCTTCTTTTTTGCCTTCTTCTTCGTTATTTAGTCTTCTACTCCTTCTTTTTTGCCTTCTTCTTTGTTATTTAGTCTTCTACTCCTTCTTTTTTGCCTTCTTCTTCGTTATTTAGTCTTCTACTCCTTCTTTTTTGCCTTCTTCTTCGTTATTTAGTCTTCTACTCCTTCTTTTTTGCCTTCTTCTTCGTTATTTAGTCTTCTACTCCTTCTTTTTTGCCTTCTTCTTCGTTATTTAGTCTTCTACTCCTTCTTTTTTGCCTTCTTCTTCGTTATTTAGTCTTCAACTCCTTCTTTTTTGCCTTCTTCTTCGTTATTTAGTCTTCTACTCCTTCTTTTTGGCCATCTTCTTTGTTATTTAGTCTTCTACTCCTTCTTTTTTGCCTTCTACTTCGTTATTTAGTCTTCTACTCCTTCTTTTTTGCCTTCTTCTTCGTTATTTAGTCTTCTACTCCTTCTTTTTTGCCTTCTTCTTCGTTATTTAGTCTTCTACTCCTTCTTTTTTGCCTTCTTCTTCGTTATTTAGTCTTCTACTCCTTCTTTTTTGCCTCCTTCTTCGTTATTTAGTCTTCTACTCCTTCTTTTTTGCCTTCTTCTTCGTTATTTAGTCTTCTACTCCTTCTTTTTTGCCTTCTTCTTCGTTATTTAGTCTTCTACTCCTTCTTTTTTGCCTTCTTCTTCGTTATTTAGTCTTCTACTCCTTCTTTTTTGCCTTCTTCTTCGTTATTTAGTCTTCTACTCCTTCTTTTGTAATAGCGCTTGTCACTAGCGTCGGAGCCATCTACCGGCTGAATTCAAACTAGGCGCCCTATCGGCTCGTATGATCAACAGCGCCACCTGTGGGCGGAGTTGCCATACCATAGTTAAATTTATATCGCATACTTTATTTTATACTGGCCCAAAATACAAGCCTGGGCTTAGCGTAAGTGCAGCTAACTTTGCGCTGCCAATTTCCTTTTCCTCTACGATCTTAAGCCGGACAGACGTGGTATTGTTAATTAAAAATTAATCCTCCACCTGTCCGCCAATCTAAAGTGTTTGAGTGTGCCAGACTCAAGGTATGTACTGGATACATCATTATTTCAACCCAGAAAACTAATAAAAATTAATTTATTAGTTTCTGGCACTTTGTGCCTAATTGAGGATCGACTTGCCTCGAGGAGCCCCCTCCCCTCGGCAGTACTACGGACAACTGCGCCCAGCGGCTGAGCTGCCAGCAGAGTCAGAGGTCTGCATTTTTTTTTGGTTTTCCTTGGATCGGAGACCAAGCCAAAAGGCTGAACTTGGCCGTCGAGTTCCCAAATTTTCATCGGCCAGCGGAGCCCCTCGTCCAACAACAACATGGGAGAATACCCTAACCTCCAGCTTTGAACAACAACAACAAGTGCAAATAACTTCAAGCTCCGCTTTGCATATTTTTCTGAACAACAACAACCAGTGAAGATAATCAAAATTTAGGCTGAAAAGCCATAACAATTAGGGAGTATGTGCCTTCCTTAAGTTTTTCTGTACAACAACAACAAGTGAGAATAACCCTAGTGATCATGTGCCCTTAGTTTTTGTACAACAACAACAAGTGAAAATAACCTAAATTCGGGCAACAACAACTAGTGACCATGTGCCCTTAGTTTTGTACAACAACCACAAGTAAAAATAACCTACTTCGTTGCCGGAGTCAACAGCAACCGCAAATAAAAATAATCTTAAATAATAACAATAAGAAATAATTAAAATGGCACAATATTAGATTAATTAATTTTCAACTATATTCTTTTCCTTAATTATTTTTATATTTTTTTTATTTTTCAAACTCAATACTATAAATAAATTTAAATTGTGAATGTGAACGAGAAGAAAGGAGAAATGAGGCTCGAAGTACAGTGAACTAATTAAAAATAATTAATTCTATTTGTATGATGTAGTTAGCAAGGAAAAATCCTTTTATTTTTTTTTCTTTTATTTTGGTTATATAGACAGAAAGATGACACTAGGCATGAATTTAATTAAATGCAAAAGCGAATCAAATTATAAATAATAAATAAACAAATATTAACCCCACCATTCAGCACCTGGAGAAAGATCTTTCGCCGAGGAAATAATGGATTACTGTAAGTCACCTTAACTCGTTATTATTTAATTTTATTATTTTTATTTGATCGCCATTTCTTATCCTTTAATGAATTAATACATATATTAAATAATGTAACTTTAAATAGTAAAAACATATACATACTTCTTTTGAATTATTAAAATACCTAGTAACGAAATAATAACCAAATATAAATTGATACACTGAAAAGAATCAGGGTGAATCAAAAGGAAAATAACTCTTAATTAATCCTTTATTAATTATTATTATCATAGTTAATTTTCGGTTAGGTTCCACTGTATAAAATAAACGCCTTCGCATTATCTCGTCATAATTAAATGAAAGAAAAACTAGTTAAACGCGAAAGAAAGCCAAAGGAAGACAATTTTATGAAGTATTATTATTAAATCTCGTTAGTAATTAAATTAAGTTCTTATGTTAATGCCAACCCAAAATGAATTCTATTTCTGCTATAATTAGTCCTTAATAAAAATTATAATGAAGCGTGAGTAGACGATTTTCTTCAGGAATCATGGCAATCGGAAATGGAGCAATGACTTAGCGGTTCGACAACCGATCAAGGGATCGCCTAATATCCTTTAGGAGCAACTAGCACTGGCGATCATTGGTAGGGTGGGGATAACGCTGCTCAATACCACCTGAGTTAGCGCATATGGTTGTGCAGGACTCGATGACTTCCTCTCTCAGACTATTTCCCCTTTGCCTCTCTCTCTATAATGACACTCAAGACCAATGACTACCCCAATACCCGCACGTGAATTTTATTTGTTATTGTGTATACCCGCGAGCAATGAGCCTAGCAGAATATTAACTAGGGAACCTCCCCAACGCCCGACTAACACTGAGCCGGAAAATTATCACGTGCTCTGCGAAATAAGACTCCCCGACCATCCGTTCGTCTTCTCATATCCCTGATCCTTCTCGGATATGAACGTTATATGCTACAATAATAAATTGGCGCCCAACGTGGGGCCCGAAGAGAGATCCGACAGGTCCTAAAAATAAAATAAAGTGATTCAAACAGCTAGATCACAAAAATGTAGTCTTGGTTTTGTGCTACATTCCAGTTTAGACTTCAGAGAAAAGAATTAGGAATTTCTACATGGCGTTAGTACCAGTTCGGAAAACGGTATTTCACTAATAGTTTTGGTTGCAGGAAAGCTAAATCTAATAAATAAGGACTTAGCTCCGCTCGCAGAATTAGAAGTGTAATAGCCGACAAAGGATAAAGGTTAACTCGACTGGATTTCGGCTCCGAATTTAATCGGTTCCTTACCGTTAGTATACTAATATCCTGAACTCGAAGTATACTGGAATGCAAGTATTTATGGTCCTTTGCTTTATGGAAGCATTTGTTCCTTAAATTTTCCTTTTCGTTCCCTTTTCCCTTTCTCCATCAACCCCTTTCTATATTCCCTTAATGATATTTGTTGTCTTAACTAGCAGGAATTTTAAATTCGGATTGACTAGCTATATGCTCCTACCTATTGTAAATATTTGTATAGCGGGGATAGCAGATGAGCGAATCGTAAAAGAATATATACCGCTTCGTTAGGACAACTGACATGTATCAAAATATGTCTATTATTCACTTGAACCTGAATATAATGATACATAAGATGACAAATAGTAGATCTTTCAACCAAAACGTCTTTTCGGATTAAAGATTATTTTACCAAGGATGTAAAGGATTTGGGGGATTGCGTCATCTATGTAGGTTCGGGGTCAATGTTTTCTATGAGAGTCTGAATCAAGTAGTATGGAAGTGTAAATAGTCTTGCCCATGGAAGAAGTCCATGATTCCTGAATATTGATTAAATTCGATTTTTTTTATTATTTTCTATTGTGTTAAGATCAAATATATTTAAAGATAAACATTATTAATTAATACAGTAACCGTTAGTATTCACTTTATATACGAGTGGATATTATGCAGTCATAACAAGTTAAAATGGAGGAACAACTTCCAAGAGATATTCAATGCTATCTGTGCCTAAAAGACATTGAATATCCAGCTCAGTTATTATCCACTAATTGTAACCACACGTTCCATTGGGCCTGTTTCAACACTAAAGTTGGAAATCGAGATTCTTGCCCAGTGTGCAGATCGAAGCTAGAAAGATCGCGTATGACCCTAACTGTTAATACCGACCTAAATCAATCCTCTCAGAGTTTACCATCAGACAATATGCCAGTCCGACTTAGAAGTCATCCTAAGGAAGTGGATGCCCCTCCAGAAACTATGAGGGCAGAGATAGGAAACGAACCAGGTCGCGAAGATCAGGCAATTGGGGAAGAACAAAGTCCGTCTCCTGTTTTGAATGAATTACAACAATCAGTAGTTGAAGCTATGAGTGCAGCAGCTATAAGACAAACAGAGCTTATAACTCGAGCCATGAATGTAGGTTTTCAAAATCTTCAAAAAGCACTTACGCAACAAGAAGATTCTCGAACCGGAAGCGTTCCGGCCGCAACCGCAAGGGGAAGTAACCTTGTGACTACGGTAAACTCTGTACCCTCGGGTTTGTCTTCCAGAACTTCAGGCTTAAGACCAGATCGTATAGGTCAAATTATAAGTCACTGGAACCTAAAGTTTTCAGGAAAATCAGCTATGAGTATAGATGGTTTCCTACATCGAGTAGAAACGCTTACGCGGAAAACTCTAGACGGAAACCTTGAGCTTTTGACGTGTCATATTAGCACGTTGCTAGAAGGACCGGCTAGTGAATGGTACTGGCGGTACCAAGAAAGTGTTCAAGAAGAAACTTGGACCAGTCTATCTGAAGCTTTAAGAGAGCAGTTTAGGGAAGAACGAACTGATGTGAGTATCAGAGCATCCATTGATCGTCGCAAACAGAAGACAGGAGAGTCTTTTGATGAGTTTTATGAAAGCATTGTTAAATTAACCTCTAAGTTGTCCGTGCCGATGGCTGAGTTGACCTTGTTAGAGTGTGTTCGGTCAAACTTATTGCCTGAAATCCAACTCGAATTGCTATACCACCATTTTAGTAGTGTAGCCCAGTTAAGGCGCGTAGTACGCATGCGAGAAGCTTTTATGCACTCTGTCAATCCTGCCGTGCGAAAACCTCTTCCTGCTCCTCGTCGTATGATACACGAGATCAAAAGCGAATCCGAAGTTGAAAGCGAGCCAGAAGACGTTGAGCTGTCCGCAATAACAACTTCGTGTTGGAATTGTGGTAAAAGTGGTCATTTATATCATGATTGCTACGATGAGCGAAAAGTCTTTTGCTACGGTTGTGGAAAACCAGATACATACCGACCCTCTTGTCCTAAGTGTACTGGCACAAAAAACTATCAAGCTCGTGCACAAGTGAGAAGTGCACGCAAACCGACTGTTTCCAAAGCAACCAACACCGAATAGAAGAATCCAAAGATTCTTACCAACCCTCACCAGATTTGACTAGCAACCCTGAATGTTCTATTGACCCGGCGATTACCCTTTCTGCGGTATCTAAAAGATCTAAAGTATCTAAGAGAAGAAGGCGTTCTCAAAGACGCATAAAAACTTATTATCGAAACTTGCAAAAGGAACAAAAAGGTTTATTGTCAGCGATAATTTCTGCCGATAGTCGTCCATATGCGAATGTAAAAGTCCTAGGTCGCTCAATTTCTGGCTTAATGGACACTGGTGCTTCTATCAGTTGTATCGGAGGTGCTTTGGCTAAAGAGTTATTGCAAGAACAGGTAAAATATAAGCCCATGACTAATTCTGTCCGAACTGCGGATGGACAAACTCAAACTATAACTGGCAAGATTCGTGCAGACGTTGAATATAAAGGTGATAAGAAAAGTTTAATCTTTTATATCGTACCTTCATTAGTACAGTCGCTGTATTTAGGCATCGATTTTTGGAAAGAGTTCCAGCTACTTCCGTTAGGTCTTCTTCAATCCACTCCGGAGAAAAGCCTAGCAGCTATTGACACTGACTTGTTCAGACCGATCTCCCGGGAACAACAAGTCGAATTGCAAAAAACCGTTCAAAATTTCCCATCCTATACGGAAAAAGGTTTAGGCAGAACTAACATACTCTCTCATTCCATTGACGTAGGCGACGCGAAGCCAATTAAACAACGCCATTATCCGGTGTCACCTGCGATTGAGAAACTTCTATTTGAAGAGATAGATCGTATGTTAGCTCTTGTGACTGACTAAGCTTTGGCTATGCACGTCATTCGATTATGCTAGTCGAAGACGTAAACAAGTTACAGTTAGGAGTTAGAAATGAATGGAAAATTACTGGGCAAAAGCTCGCGCGCATGTGCAGCGATGCGCTGCTCGCTTAGCGACCGCTGATAAGGCCGCCGGCAGCGGCGATCAAAACAAAGAGCGCGAAACCCAATACAGGGTGTCTCGTTCCCAAACATACCGGCCCCCCTGAACGGTCGTTCAGCACAGAGGCAAGACAGCAATTTTGGTAATTGGGCGTTTGTAGGATCCATGGGCCGTCTTCACTGTTACGACCCGTACTTTGTCATCTGATCCTGCGTGCACCTCGCTGATGCGTCTAAGAATCCATTTAGAGGGAGGTAGATTAGGCTCCTTGAGTACCACCAGTGTGTCGATCTTCAGATTCTCAGTTTCTAGATGCCATTTTGTGCGTTCGTGAAGCGATGTCAGGTATTCCATATGCCACCGTTTCCAGAAACCTTGGACCATAGCTTGCAGCTGATTCCACCTCTCCAGTCGATTGATTTGCATATCCAGACGGCAGGGTTCAGAGAGGGCAGTATAAGGAGCTCCAGTCAGGAAATGAGCGGGAGTCAGCGGGTCCAACGAATTATCCCCATTTGGGCACAGTGGGCGAGAGTTGAGGATGGCTTCAATTTGGGTCAAAACAGTCGCTAGTTCCTCAAACGTGAGAGCCTTGGATCCAAGTATCCGTCGCATATGAAGTTTTATGGAACGAACGCCGGCTTCCCACATTCCGCCAAAATGAGGGGCAGATGGGGGTATGAAGTGCCAAGAAATGCCTTCGTTGGCGAAGAATCCAGCCAGCTCCTCATCTTTAGATTGTTCGATGACTAGGCGTCGCATGTCGTCCAAAGTTTGCTTTCCGCCATGAAATGTGGTTCCGTTGTCCGAGTACAGATCGGTGGGCTTTGTTCGTCGGGCAATAAATCGTTGAAAGGCGGCGATGAAGGCCTTTGCAGTCAGATCACTGACGACCTCGATATGGATTGCCTTTGTAGTTAGGCAGACGAAAATAGAAAACCATGCCTTCCCGATCCGAGGAGTTCGTCCTGTTGATTCCTTGATGGCGATCGGTCCAGCGTAATCCAGCCCTGTATGTTGGAAACAGCGACTAGCCTGAACTCGAGGGATTGGCAGCTCTCCCATGATCTGGTTACTGGTGCCTTTGCGTTGAAGAAAGCAGCGTTTGCATTGGAAAACTGCCTTTCTGACCAGATTGCGTGCACCCAGAATCCAGTACTGCTGACGAAGATTGGTGAACGTAGCATCAACTCCAGTGTGTAGATGTGAAACGTGAAAATATCGAACCAGGAGCCCGGCTAGTGGTGAATCCTTTGGTATTAGGATTGGATGCTTGGCGTTGAAGTTGATTGTCGATTTGTCGATTCTTCCACCGACTCGCATAATTCCATGATCGTCTAGAAATGGGGAGAACCGAATTAAATGCGATTTAGCATTAAGCGGGCGTCGATTCTCTAGCTGCGCATATTCTCTGGCAAAGAAATTTTGTTGCACGTGTCGGATGAGTCGGCATCGTGCGGCCTGCAACTCTTCGGATGTAAGGAATGGTGCCGGATTCCTATGACGAGATCGAAGAGAGTGAATAAAGCGATAACAGTAGCTAGATACCCTTAGCAGACGCGTCCAGGTTGAGAATTTGTGGATGAGTAACTCGTAGATACTTTCATCAGGAAAGTTATGTAGAGTTGTGGGCTTGACAGCTCTCTCTTCGGTGTTGACATCGAGATTTGAAGATACGCTGAACTTGCTTGTAGACGGTGGCCAATCAGAGGGCGGTGTGGCCAGCCATGATGGACCCTTCCACCACAGTCGATGCTCCAGAAGCTTGGACGGATGAAGTCCTCGAGAAGCACAGTCGGCAGGGTTGTCCTCTGTGCGAACATGATTCCAGCAGCTGCGAGGAAAGTCGTTCAAGATCTCAGCCGTTCGGTTGCAGACGTATGTGTTCCAGTTTCGTGGGGGAGCTGAAAGCCAGTGTAGCACAATTTCTGAATCTGTCCAGCAGCTCGTGCTGAAAATAGGAATCGTTAGTGAGGCTTTGACAATCGAGAGCAATCGAGAAAGAAGTAGAGCAGCATTCAGTTCCAGACGTGGGATCGAAACAGGCTTGATCGGGGCTACACGGGTTTTGGCAGCAACTAGGGTGATTTGAAAACTGCCTCCATATGCTACTCGAGCGTATACAACCGCACCGTAGGCTTGCGCGGATGCGTCGGCGAATCCGTGTAGTTGAACGTCTTGGAATGGTGACGCAATGTATCGTGGTACTTGACATTGCGTAAGTGTTGGCAAATCCTCCACCAAGGCCTTCCAGCGCGAGCGTAGAGTTTCAGGAATCGGGTCATCCCATTGCAGAACACTTGTCCAGCTTTCTTGGAAGATAAGCTTGAGTAGAACTGTGACTGGCGCTACCAATCCAAGCGGGTCATAGATTCTTGATAGCTGCGACAAGAGTTCCCTTTTCGTCGGAGAAATGGTCGGATCGCACTCCTTGATATTGAGGTACATGACGTCCTTTCCGGGATTCCATTGGATGCCAAGAATTTTGATTGGTGAATCCGCAGCTGATTTGTTGAGGAGCTGGATAGGCTCATAACATCGGTCCTCTTCTGGCAATGATTTTAGAAGACGCCAACTGTTGGAACTCCATTTCCGTAGTTTGAATTGCGCCTTATCCAACAGTTGAATCAGCTCGTTTTTGAGAATCATGAGCTCGTCGAATGAGTTGCACCCTGTTGGGATATCATCTACATAAGCGTCGTGTAGAAGCGCGTGGGCTGCTGCGGGGAACTCGTGGCGGTGATCCTCAGCTAGCTGCTTAAGAACTCGAACAGCCAGAAATGGTGACGGCGCCAATCCGTAGGTGACCGTCAACAGGCGAAAATGAAGCAGTGGTTCATTCTCGTTCTTGCGCCAAACAATGCGCTGATAATTGGTGTGCGGCTTGAAGACTTGAATTCCTCGGAACATCTTCTCGATATCCGCGCAGAAAACATATGGGTGCTGCCGGAAACGTAAACAAACGCCGAGAAGATCGCGTTGAATGGGTGGGCCAATTTGAAGTCGATCATTGAGAGACACTCCAGAGCTGTCCTTTCCCGATCCATCGAAAACTACGCGACATTTCGTAGTCAGACTGTCCAGTTTGATGACAGCGTGGTGCGGCAGATAGAAGCAGGTTTCTGGGGACTCATCAATTTGAGCCGATGTCAGCTGTTCCATATGACCACGTCGCAAGTAGTCGTCCAGAAATGCTTCATACTGCTGCTTCAAGTCTGGAGATCGACGAAACTTGCGTTCCAGCGAGTGGAAGCGATTGATGGCCTGCGGTAAAGTTGAATCAACAGGCGGCGCATGCTCCTTGAAGGGGTACTTGACGACGTAAGCCCCGTTCTCCAAGCGCGTGTGAGTGGCAGCAAAATGACGCTCTGTTGGATCGTTGGCGTCCAAAAGAGCCTGGCTAGGATGTATATTATCCATCTCCATGAAAGAGCGAACCATCGTGTCGAGGTCCGCGTGATGAGTAACCGCTGAAGTCAGGTGATCATCGCATGCATTGTAAGAGCCTGCAATAATCCAACCAAAAACAGTATTCAGAGCGATAGGAGCGTCGTTACCAAAGCATTTCTGTTCTCCAGTATAAAGAGACCAGAGTTGATCTGATCCAACGATGACATCGATGGATCCTGGCGTGCAGAATGTGGGATCTGCCAAAGGAAGCTCGCAGATTTGCTTCCACGTAGAAGATGAGGTGTCAATAGCCTGGGCCGGGAGTGATGATGTCAGCGAATTGAGAATAAACGAGACCAGTTCGACAGTTTGGTCCGAATGACGAGAGCGCAGCTTGATATGTGCGCGTCCTCGGGTAACGCCAGCACTGTTGGCTGCGAGACCGAGTATAGAAATCCGGGCGTGCGTTCGACGTACGCCTATTCGCTGAACAAATGATTCCGACGCCAAGGTGATTGTGGACCCAGTGTCCAAGAGCAGCCTGCAGGTTGTAGTATTTCCCCAGGCGTCGACGACGTCTGCAAGGATGGTTGGCAACAGAGTCTGCGAACCTGCAGCTGAAATATTCTCCAGCGTATGATGCGTGAAGTTATTTTCCGCGGGAGGTAAACTCCCTGATTGATGAATCTCTTGACCAGGCGGTTGATTCTGGCCGATTGTAGACGCCGCTTGTGAGGTTGATGGACGATCGCGGCTGTCCGTACGGGCTCTCTCCAAGTAGTTACCGTTTTGAGTTGGCTGCGCCGAGCCAGGGTGAACCAGGGTGTGATGCTTGCGGCGACAAATCCGACAAGTGTGTCTCGATGTACAGTTACCCGCCAGGTGACTTGGGCTGAGGCAATTGAAACATAGCTTTTTCGTCTTGAGAAACTCCCGGCGAGCTGCGATGTCGAGTCCGTTGAACTGAGGACACTTGAACAGTTGATGAGTTTGCTGGCACGATGTGCATTTGGGTTCTTCTCGTCTAGGATGCGTATCTGCGTGGTGCGTTGTGGCTGCGCGTCGAGCTTGGGTTGGTCGAACTAAGTGAAAAGCCTCCAAAGTATCGCAGCGAGAGGTGAGAAATTTAAGGAATTGGTTGATGGTCACACCTTTTCCCTCGGAGTCTGCGCACTGCGCCCAAGCTTGGCAAGTATCGGTATCTAATTTTGACAATAGGATGAAGATTAGCCAAGGATCCCTCTCTTCGCAGTCAAGGGCTCGCAAACCACGAATAACTTCGTCTGCGCCATCGGCCAGTTTCCGCACTGTGCTGAGATTAGTAGACGTAGCACTGGGAAGGGTCATGAAACTGTTGAGGAATGATCGGATAATTAGCGATTGTTTGTTATATCGCTGCTCAAGCCGATCCCATGCCTCCCGATAGTTCTCATTAGTCACAGGAATATGTTTGACTAAATTGAGGGCGTCTCCGGATAGATACGATTTGAGATAATGAAATCGTTGACAATCCGTCAGGCTCGAATTGGAAGCAATCGAGTCCGTAAACATATCCGAAAAATGTTTCCAGTCCTCATAATTCCCGGAAAAGGTTGGGAGTTTGATTCGCTCGAACTGGAAATCCACATGGCTCCTCTGGGGCGCATCTGCTGGTTGCACAGTGGCCAAAATATTGTTAGACGTCTGATCACGCCGTAACTCCTCCAGAGTGTTGCTTAGGATGGCGTGTGTAGCGTAATGTTTCTCCTCATAGGCATCAAAATCGTCGTCCGGATTCTCCCAATCCGACTCCGATTGGAAGGCGTACAGCTCTTCCGAATGTCGCACAAACCGCAAATAATTGTCTTGAATTTGCGACAGGCGCACCACAATTGTGTCCACTGATTGAATGTCATCCACAAATTTTAGGGCATTATTATGCGCCCGTGTGATTTGGCTTTTACAAAAGCCCCGTTGTTGAATCACACTCCGCATGGCGATCGCGAAAAGATAACGACTCTATACGATTTTGAAATCTATAGATCACCGTTGACAAAAAACCTCAATAATTAAATTAATTGGCCGAAAATAAACAGTATTGGTGGATCCGGCTCGAAGGACCAGTTTTTAGGATGTTTATAAATGAATCCGCCTTAGTGTATACTGTTTAATATAATTTTATTTATTTCCGAACAATTACATTTAATATTGTCGACCGCGCTGCGTTAGATTGCATTGAGAGCAAAAATGTGACTGACTAAGCTTTGGCTATGCACGTCATTCGATTATGCTAGTCGAAGACGTAAACAAGTTACAGTTAGGAGTTAGAAATGAATGGAAAATTACTGGGCAAAAGCTCGCGCGCATGTGCAGCGATGCGCTGCTCGCTTAGCGACCGCTGATAAGGCCGCCGGCAGCGGCGATCAAAACAAAGAGCGCGAAACCCAATACAGGGTGTCTCGTTCCCAAACAATAACTGAGCTGGATATTCAATGTCTTTTAGGCACAGATAGCATTGAATATCTCTTGGAAGTTGTTCCTCCATTTTAACTTGTTATGACTGCATAATATCCACTCGTATATAAAGTGAATACTAACGGTTACTGTATTAATTAATAATGTTTATCTTTAAATATATTTGATCTTAACACAATAGAAAATAATAAAAAAATCGAATTTAATCAATATTCAGGAATCATGGACTTCTTCCATGGGCAAGACTATTTACACTTCCATACTACTTGATTCAGACTCTCATAGAAAACATTGACCCCGAACCTACATAGATGACGCAATCCCCCAAATCCTTTACATCCTTGGTAAAATAATCTTTAATCCGAAAAGACGTTTTGGTTGAAAGATCTACTATTTGTCATCTTATGTATCATTATATTCAGGTTCAAGTGAATAATAGACATATTTTGATACATGTCAGTTGTCCTAACGAAGCGGTATATATTCTTTTACGATTCGCTCATCTGCTATCCCCGCTATACAAATATTTACAATAGGTAGGAGCATATAGCTAGTCAATCCGAATTTAAAATTCCTGCTAGTTAAGACAACAAATATCATTAAGGGAATATAGAAAGGGGTTGATGGAGAAAGGGAAAAGGGAACGAAAAGGAAAATTTAAGGAACAAATGCTTCCATAAAGCAAAGGACCATAAATACTTGCATTCCAGTATACTTCGAGTTCAGGATATTAGTATACTAACGGTAAGGAACCGATTAAATTCGGAGCCGAAATCCAGTCGAGTTAACCTTTATCCTTTGTCGGCTATTACACTTCTAATTCTGCGAGCGGAGCTAAGTCCTTATTTATTAGATTTAGCTTTCCTGCAACCAAAACTATTAGTGAAATACCGTTTTCCGAACTGGTACTAACGCCATGTAGAAATTCCTAATTCTTTTCTCTGAAGTCTAAACTGGAATGTAGCACAAAACCAAGACTACATTTTTGTGATCTAGCTGTTTGAATCACTTTATTTTATTTTTAGGACCTGTCGGATCTCTCTTCGGGCCCCACGTTGGGCGCCAATTTATTATTGTAGCATATAACGTTCATATCCGAGAAGGATCAGGGATATGAGAAGACGAACGGATGGTCGGGGAGTCTTATTTCGCAGAGCACGTGATAATTTTCCGGCTCAGTGTTAGTCGGGCGTTGGGGAGGTTCCCTAGTTAATATTCTGCTAGGCTCATTGCTCGCGGGTATACACAATAACAAATAAAATTCACGTGCGGGTATTGGGGTAGTCATTGGTCTTGAGTGTCATTATAGAGAGAGAGGCAAAGGGGAAATAGTCTGAGAGAGGAAGTCATCGAGTCCTGCACAACCATATGCGCTAACTCAGGTGGTATTGAGCAGCGTTATCCCCACCCTACCAATGATCGCCAGTGCTAGTTGTTCCTAAAGGATATTAGGCGATCCCTTGATCGGTTGTCGAACCGCTAAGTCATTGCTCCATTTCCGATTGCCATGATTCCTGAAGAAAATCGTCTACTCACGCTTCATTATAATTTTTATTAAGGACTAATTATAGCAGAAATAGAATTCATTTTGGGTTGGCATTAACATAAGAACTTAATTTAATTACTAACGAGATTTAATAATAATACTTCATAAAATTGTCTTCCTTTGGCTTTCTTTCGCGTTTAACTAGTTTTTCTTTCATTTAATTATGACGAGATAATGCGAAGGCGTTTATTTTATACAGTGGAACCCAACCGAAAATTAACTATGATAATAATAATTAATAAAGGATTAATTAAGAGTTATTTTCCTTTTGATTCACCCTGATTCTTTTCAGTGTATCAATTTATATTTGGTTATTATTTCGTTACTAGGTATTTTAATAATTCAAAAGAAGTATGTATATGTTTTTACTATTTAAAGTTACATTATTTAATATATGTATTAATTCATTAAAGGATAAGAAATGGCGATCAAATAAAAATAATAAAATTAAATAATAACGAGTTAAGGTGACTTACAGTAATCCATTATTTCCTCGGCGAAAGATCTTTCTCCAGGTGCTGAATGGTGGGGTTAATATTTGTTTATTTATTATTTATAATTTGATTCGCTTTTGCATTTAATTAAATTCATGCCTAGTGTCATCTTTCTGTCTATATAACCAAAATAAAAGAAAAAAAAATAAAAGGATTTTTCCTTGCTAACTGTTAATACCGACCTAAATCAATCCTCTCAGAGTTTACCATTAGACAATATGCCAGTCCGACTTAGAAGTCATCCTAAGGAAGTGGATGCCCCTCCAGAAACTATGAGGGCAGAGATAGGAAACGAACCAGGTCGCGAAGATCAGGCAATTGGGGAAGAACAAAGTCCGTCTCCTGTTTTGAATGAATTACAACAATCAGTAGTTGAAGCTATGAGTGCAGCAGCTATAAGACAAACAGAGCTTATAACTCGAGCCATGAATGTAGGTTTTCAAAATCTTCAAAAAGCACTTACGCAACAAGAAGATTCTCGAACCGGAAGCGTTCCGGCCGCAACCGCAAGGGGAAGTAACCTTGTGACTACGGTAAACTCTGTACCCTCGGGTTTGTCTTCCAGAACTTCAGACTTAAGACCAGATCGTATAGGTCAAATTATAAGTCACTGGAACCTAAAGTTTTCAGGAAAATCAGCTATGAGTATAGATGGTTTCCTACATCGAGTAGAAACGCTTACGCGGAAAACTCTAGACGGAAACCTTGAGCTTTTGACGTGTCATATTAGCACGTTGCTAGAAGGACCGGCTAGTGAATGGTACTGGCGGTACCAAGAAAGTGTTCAAGAAGAAACTTGGACCAGTCTATCTGAAGCTTTAAGAGAGCAGTTTAGGGAAGAACGAACTGATGTGAGTATCAGAGCATCCATTGATCGTCGCAAACAGAAGACAGGAGAGTCTTTTGATGAGTTTTATGAAAGCATTGTTAAATTAACCTCTAAGTTGTCCGTGCCGATGGCTGAGTTGACCTTGTTAGAGTGTGTTCGGTCAAACTTATTGCCTGAAATCCAACTCGAATTGCTATACCACCATTTTAGTAGTGTAGCCCAGTTAAGGCGCGTAGTACGCATGCGAGAAGCTTTTATGCACTCTGTCAATCCTGCCGTGCGAAAACCTCTTCCTGCTCCTTGTCGTATGATACACGAGATCAAAAGCGAATCCGAAGTTGAAAGCGAGCCAGAAGACGTTGAGCTGTCCGCAATAACAACTTCGTGTTGGAATTGTGGTAAAAGTGGTCATTTATATCATGATTGCTACGATGAGCGAAAAGTCTTTTGCTACGGTTGTGGAAAACCAGATACATACCGACCCTCTTGTCCTAAGTGTACTGGCACAAAAAACTATCAAGCTCGTGCACAAGTGAGAAGTGCACGCAAACCGACTGTTTCCAAAGCAACCAACACCGAATAGAAGAATCCAAAGATTCTTACCAACCCTCACCAGATTTGACTAGCAACCCTGAATGTTCTATTGACCCGGCGATTACCCTTTCTGCGGTATCTAAAAGATCTAAAGTATCTAAGAGAAGAAGGCGTTCTCAAAGACGCATAAAAACTTATTATCGAAACTTGCAAAAGGAACAAAAAGGTTTATTGTCAGCGATAATTTCTGCCGATAGTCGTCCATATGCGAATGTAAAAGTCCTAGGTCGCTCAATTTCTGGCTTAATGGACACTGGTGCTTCTATCAGTTGTATCGGAGGTGCTTTGGCTAAAGAGTTATTGCAAGAACAGGTAAAATATAAGCCCATGACTAATTCTGTCCGAACTGCGGATGGACAAACTCAAACTATAACTGGCAAGATTCGTGCAGACGTTGAATATAAAGGTGATAAGAAAAGTTTAATCTTTTATATCGTACCTTCATTAGTACAGTCGCTGTATTTAGGCATCGATTTTTGGAAAGAGTTCCAGCTACTTCCGTTAGGTCTTCTTCAATCCACTCCGGAGAAAAGCCTAGCAGCTATTGACACTGACTTGTTCAGACCGATCTCCCGGGAACAACAAGTCGAATTGCAAAAAACCGTTCAAAATTTCCCATCCTATACGGAAAAAGGTTTAGGCAGAACTAACATACTCTCTCATTCCATTGACGTAGGCGACGCGAAGCCAATTAAACAACGCCATTATCCGGTGTCACCTGCGATTGAGAAACTTCTATTTGAAGAGATAGATCGTATGTTAGCTCTTGGTGTCATAGAGGAGTCAGAAAGTGCCTGGTCCTCACCAGTCGTTTTAGTTCGCAAGCCAGGCAAAATCCGCCTGTGTATCGACAGCCGTAAAGTGAATGCAGTCACGCGTAAAGATGCATACCCAATGCCAATAATTGACGGTATCTTAAGCAGACTACCAAAAGCCGAATTTATCACTAGTCTCGATTTAAAAGATGCCTATTGGCAAATTCCTCTCGAGCCAGGCTCTCGCGATAAAACCGCTTTTACTATACCAGGTAGAGCATTATACCAGTTCACTGTTATGCCGTTTGGGTTAACCAATGCCCCATCGACCATGTCGAAATTGATGGATCGCATCATACCCGTTACATTAAAAAACGAAGTATTTATTTACTTGGATGACCTATTGATTGTATCGGATACGTTTAATCGACACTTGTCCGTTCTTAACGAAATAGCATCTTGCTTAGCCAAAGCTGGCTTAACCATTAATATTCAGAAGAGCAAGTTTTGCATGAAAGAAGTCCGTTATTTAGGCCATGTAGTAGGTAATGGTACTATTTCCATGGATGCAGACAAAATTGATGCTATAAAGGAATATCCAGCACCTCGATCAATCAAGCAGTTACGTCGTTTTTTAGGGATGATAGGGTGGTACCAAAAATTCATTTGTAATTTTGCTTCTATCGCTACGCCATTAACCGATGCATTAAAGCATACGAAGCGGTTTGAGTGGACGGACGCTGCAGAAGAAGCCTTTCAATCTCTTAAGAGAGAGTTGTGCAAAGCTCCAGTGTTGCATACTCCAAATTTTGATCTACCCTTCTCCATACACTGCGATGCTAGTGATACAGGCATAGGCGGTGTACTTATGCAGATAAATGAAGAAGGCGATGAAGTGCCGATCTCATACATGTCTCGAAAGCTTAACAAATGCCAGCGTAACTACTCGGTTACCGAAAAAGAATGTTTGGCAGCTATGTTAAGCATTAAAAAGTTCAGAGCGTATATCGAGGGACATCCTTTCACGGTAATAACCGACCATGCCTCGTTAAAATGGCTGATGACTCAATCCGATCTCAGTAGTCGATTAGCTCGATGGGCTCTAAAGTTACAAGGATTCGAGTTTACCATACAGCATCGAAAAGGCAGCAAAAATATTGTTCCCGATGCGCTTTCGCGAACCTATACTGAAGACTTATCCGCTGTCGAATTACCTCAGTTTATCGACTTAAAGTCCCCACATTTCCACTTATCCCTTTATCAGGATCTACGAGAGAAAATTGAAAAAGGACTAGTGGGTGACGTGAAAATAGAGGATGGTCTAATATTTCGTCGAATGGAGCATTTAAACGACAGCAAAATTTCAGATGATCAAGCGTGGAAACTCTGGTTGCCCTCAGAATTAGTACCGAAAGCGTTACAATTAGCCCACGATGATCCGTTATCTTCTCACGGTGGAATAAATAAAACCCTCGAGAGAATACGTCGCTATTACTTTTGGCCAAATTTAGTGACAGATGTGCGGAACTATGTTAACCAGTGTGAAATTTGCAAAGTTACTAAGCCATCCAATCGAACGCTAAGACCGCCCTTGGCAAAATCTACTGAGAGTCATAGATTTTTCCAAAAGCTTTATATCGATTATTTAGGGCCGTATCCACGTTCGAAGGCAGGTCACATTGGAATATTTATAGTAGTCGATCATCTTACGAAATTTCCTTTCTTGAAACCTGTAAAAAAGTTTTCCGTCGATGCTATTTTGCCCTTTATCGAAGAAAATCTGTTTCAATGCTATGGAGTTCCCGAAACCATTGTTTCTGATAATGGAGTCCAATTTAAGTCGAACGCATTTAAACAGTTGCTATCCAAATATGGCATAAACCACGCTTTCACGGCAGCGTATGCCCCTCAAGGGAATGTGTCCGAACCCGTAAATCGTTCGGTAATATCTGCCATTAAAGCGTATGTACACCCTAACCAAACAAACTGGGATGAGAATCTAAGTAAAATCTGTTGTTCTCTTCGTTCTAGTTTCCACACTGCAACGAATAATACCCCTTATCGCCTTGTTTTTGGTCAGCAGATGATCACCCATGCAAGCACGTATGAGCTTTTGCGTCGCTTGAGCTTGTTAGAGGATCGATCTATCGTATTTAACAAGGACGATTCTTTTGATCTGATGAGAAATCAAGCCAACCTTCACGTACAAAAACAATATACCCGCACTGAAAGAGCGTATAATTTGCGAAGTCGGGAAGTCTCGTTTGTCGTAGGTCAGGAAATATTTCGTAGGAATTTTCAACAAAGTTGCTTTGCTAAGGGCTTCAATGCAAAATTAGCCCCAGCATTTGTGAAAGGAAGAATAAGGCGGAAACTAGGATCAGCGTATTATGAAATTGAAGATATGCAAGGAAAGCTAGTTGGCAAATACCACGCTAAAGATATTAAGCAATAGCTATTCGTGCCAAGCGTGTATCCCTCTTGTTGATCCCCCAACAAGTGTGATTTTAGCGGGGGGGAATTGTAATAGCGCTTGTCACTAGCGTCGGAGCCATCTACCGGCTGAATTCAAACTAGGCGCCCTATCGGCTCGTATGATCAACAGCGCCACCTGTGGGCGGAGTTGCCATACCATAGTTAAATTTATATCGCATACTTTATTTTATACTGGCCCAAAATACAAGCCTGGGCTTAGCGTAAGAGCAGCTAACTTTGCGCTGCCAATTTCCTTTTCCTCTACGATCTTAAGCCGGACAGACGTGGTATTGTTAATTAAAAATTAATCCTCCACCTGTCCGCCAATCTAAAGTGTTTGAGTGTGCCAGACTCAAGGTATGTACTGGATACATCATTATTTCAACCCAGAAAACTAATAAAAATTAATTTATTAGTTTCTGGCACTTTGTGCCTAATTGAGGATCGACTTGCCTCGAGGAGCCCCCTCCCCTCGGCAGTACTACGGACAACTGCGCCCAGCGGCTGAGCTGCCAGCAGAGTCAGAGGTCTGCATTTTTTTTTTGGTTTTCCTTGGATCGGAGACCAAGCCAAAAGGCTGAACTTGGCCGTCGAGTTCCCAAATTTTCATCGGCCAGCGGAGCCCCTCGTCCAACAACAACATGGGAGAATACCCTAACCTCCAGCTTTGAACAACAACAACAAGTGCAAATAACTTCAAGCTCCGCTTTGCATATTTTTCTGAACAACAACAACCAGTGAAGATAATCAAAATTTAGGCTGAAAAGCCATAACAATTAGGGAGTATGTGCCTTCCTTAAGTTTTTCTGTACAACAACAACAAGTGAGAATAACCCTAGTGATCATGTGCCCTTAGTTTTTGTACAACAACAACAAGTGAAAATAACCTAAATTCGGGCAACAACAACTAGTGACCATGTGCCCTTAGTTTTGTACAACAACCACAAGTAAAAATAACCTACTTCGTTGCCGGAGTCAACAGCAACCGCAAATAAAAATAATCTTAAATAATAACAATAAGAAATAATTAAAATGGCACAATATTAGATTAATTAATTTTCAACTATATTCTTTTCCTTAATTATTTTTATATTTTTTTTATTTTTCAAACTCAATACTATAAATAAATTTAAATTGTGAATGTGAACGAGAAGAAAGGAGAAATGAGGCTCGAAGTACAGTGAACTAATTAAAAATAATTAATTCTATTTGTATGATGTAGTTAGCAAGGAAAAATCCTTTTATTTTTTTTTCTTTTATTTTGGTTATATAGACAGAAAGATGACACTAGGCATGAATTTAATTAAATGCAAAAGCGAATCAAATTATAAATAATAAATAAACAAATATTAACCCCACCATTCAGCACCTGGAGAAAGATCTTTCGCCGAGGAAATAATGGATTACTGTAAGTCACCTTAACTCGTTATTATTTAATTTTATTATTTTTATTTGATCGCCATTTCTTATCCTTTAATGAATTAATACATATATTAAATAATGTAACTTTAAATAGTAAAAACATATACATACTTCTTTTGAATTATTAAAATACCTAGTAACGAAATAATAACCAAATATAAATTGATACACTGAAAAGAATCAGGGTGAATCAAAAGGAAAATAACTCTTAATTAATCCTTTATTAATTATTATTATCATAGTTAATTTTCGGTTAGGTTCCACTGTATAAAATAAACGCCTTCGCATTATCTCGTCATAATTAAATGAAAGAAAAACTAGTTAAACGCGAAAGAAAGCCAAAGGAAGACAATTTTATGAAGTATTATTATTAAATCTCGTTAGTAATTAAATTAAGTTCTTATGTTAATGCCAACCCAAAATGAATTCTATTTCTGCTATAATTAGTCCTTAATAAAAATTATAATGAAGCGTGAGTAGACGATTTTCTTCAGGAATCATGGCAATCGGAAATGGAGCAATGACTTAGCGGTTCGACAACCGATCAAGGGATCGCCTAATATCCTTTAGGAACAACTAGCACTGGCGATCATTGGTAGGGTGGGGATAACGCTGCTCAATACCACCTGAGTTAGCGCATATGGTTGTGCAGGACTCGATGACTTCCTCTCTCAGACTACTCCTTCTTTTTTGCCTTCTTCTTCGTTATTTAGTCTTCTACTCCTTCTTTTTTGCCTTCTTCTTCGTTATTCAGTCTTCTACTCCTTCTTTTTTGCCTTCTTCTTCGTTATTTAGTCTTCTACTCCTTCTTTTTTGCCTTCTTCTTCGTTATTTAGTCTTCTACTCCTTCTTTTTTGCCTTCTTCTTCGTTATTTAGTCTTCTACTCCTTCTTTTTTGCCTTCTTCTTCGTTATTTAGTCTTCTACTCCTTCTTTTTTGCCTTCTTCTTCGTTATTTAGTCTTCTACTCCTTCTTTTTTGCCTTCTTCTTCGTTATTTAGTCTTCTACTCCTTCTTTTTTGCCTTCTTCTTCGTTATTTAGTCTTCTACTCCTTCTTTTTTGCCTTCTTCTTCGTTATTTAGTCTTCTACTCCTTCTTTTTTGCCTTCTTCTTCGTTATTTAGTCTTCTACTCCTTCTTTTTTGCCTTCTTCTTCGTTATTTAGTCTTCTACTCCTTCTTTTTTGCCTTCTTCTTCGTTATTTAGTCTTCTACTCCTTCTTTTTTGCCTTCTTCTTCGTTATTTAGTCTTCTACTCCTTCTTTTTTGCCTTCTTCTTCGTTATTTAGTCTTCTACTCCTTCTTTTTTGCCTTCTTCTTCGTTATTTAGTCTTCTACTCCTTCTTTTTGCCTTCTTCTTCGTTATTTAGTCTTCTACTCCTTCTTTTTTGCCTTCTTCTTCGTTATTTAGTCTTCTACTCCTTCTTTTTTGCCTTCTTCTTCGTTATTTAGTCTTCTACTCCTTCTTTTTTGCCTTCTTCTTCGTTATTTAGTCTTCTACTCCTTCTTTTTTGCCTTCTTCTTCGTTATTTAGTCTTCTACTCCTTCTTTTTTGCCTTCTTCTTCGTTATTTAGTCTTCTACTCCTTCTTTTTTGCCTTCTTCTTCGTTATTTAGTCTTCTACTCCTTCTTTTTTGCCTTCTTCTTCGTTATTTAGTCTTCTACTCCTTCTTTTTTGCCTTCTTCTTCGTTATTTAGTCTTCTACTCCTTCTTTTTTGCCTTCTTCTTCGTTATTTAGTCTTCTACTCCTTCTTTTTTGCCTTCTTCTTCGTTATTTAGTCTTCTACTCCTTCTTTTTTGCCTTCTTCTTCGTTATTTAGTCTTCTACTCCTTCTTTTTGCCTTCTTCTTCGTTATTTAGTCTTCTACTCCTTCTTTTTTGCCTTCTTCTTCGTTATTTAGTCTTCTACTCCTTCTTTTTTGCCTTCTTCTTCGTTATTTAGTCTTCTACTCCTTCTTTTTTGCCTTCTTCTTCGTTATTTAGTCTTCTACTCCTTCTTTTTTGCCTTCTTCTTCGTTATTTAGTCTTCTACTCCTTCTTTTTTGCCTTCTTCTTCGTTATTTAGTCTTCTACTCCTTCTTTTTTGCCTTCTTCTTCGTTATTTAGTCTTCTACTCCTTCTTTTTTGCCTTCTTCTTCGTTATTTAGTCTTCTACTCCTTCTTTTTGCCTTCTTCTTCGTTATTTAGTCTTCTACTCCTTCTTTTTTGCCTTCTTCTTCGTTATTTAGTCTTCTACTCCTTCTTTTTTGCCTTCTTCTTCGTTATTTAGTCTTCTACTCCTTCTTTTTTGCCTTCTTCTTCGTTATTTAGTCTTCTACTCCTTCTTTTTTGCCTTCTTCTTCGTTATTTAGTCTTCTACTCCTTCTTTTTTGCCTTCTTCTTCGTTATTTAGTCTTCTACTCCTTCTTTTTTGCCTTCTTCTTCGTTATTTAGTCTTCTACTCCTTCTTTTTGCCTTCTTCTTCGTTATTTAGTCTTCTACTCCTTCTTTTTTGCCTTCTTCTTCGTTATTTAGTCTTCTACTCCTTCTTTTTTGCCTTCTTCTTCGTTATTTAGTCTTCTACTCCTTCTTTTTTGCCTTCTTCTTCGTTATTTAGTCTTCTACTCCTTCTTTTTTGCCTTCTTCTTCGTTATTTAGTCTTCTACTCCTTCTTTTTTGCCTTCTTCTTCGTTATTTAGTCTTCTACTCCTTCTTTTTTGCCTTCTTCTTCGTTATTTAGTCTTCTACTCCTTCTTTTTTGCCTTCTTCTTCGTTATTTAGTCTTCTACTCCTTCTTTTTTGCCTTCTTCTTCGTTATTTAGTCTTCTACTCCTTCTTTTTTGCCTTCTTCTTCGTTATTTAGTCTTCTACTCCTTCTTTTTTGCCTTCTTCTTCGTTATTTAGTCTTCTACTCCTTCTTTTTTGCCTTCTTCTTCGTTATTTAGTCTTCTACTCCTTCTTTTTTGCCTTCTTCTTCGTTATTTAGTCTTCTACTCCTTCTTTTTGCCTTCTTCTTCGTTATTTAGTCTTCTACTCCTTCTTTTTTGCCTTCTTCTTCGTTATTTAGTCTTCTACTCCTTCTTTTTTGCCTTCTTCTTCGTTATTTAGTCTTCTACTCCTTCTTTTTTGCCTTCTTCTTCGTTATTTAGTCTTCTACTCCTTCTTTTTTGCCTTCTTCTTCGTTATTTAGTCTTCTACTCCTTCTTTTTTGCCTTCTTCTTCGTTATTTAGTCTTCTACTCCTTCTTTTTTGCCTTCTTCTTCGTTATTTAGTCTTCTACTCCTTCTTTTTTGCCTTCTTCTTCGTTATTTAGTCTTCTACTCCTTCTTTTTTGCCTTCTTCTTCGTTATTTAGTCTTCTACTCCTTCTTTTTTGCCTTCTTCTTCGTTATTTAGTCTTCTACTCCTTCTTTTTTGCCTTCTTCTTCGTTATTTAGTCTTCTACTCCTTCTTTTTTGCCTTCTTCTTCGTTATTTAGTCTTCTACTCCTTCTTTTTTGCCTTCTTCTTCGTTATTTAGTCTTCTACTCCTTCTTTTTTGCCTTCTTCTTCGTTATTTAGTCTTCTACTCCTTCTTTTTTGCCTTCTTCTTCGTTATTTAGTCTTCTACTCCTTCTTTTTTGCCTTCTTCTTCGTTATTTAGTCTTCTACTCCTTCTTTTTTGCCTTCTTCTTCGTTATTTAGTCTTCTACTCCTTCTTTTTTGCCTTCTTCTTCGTTATTTAGTCTTCTACTCCTTCTTTTTTGCCTTCTTCTTCGTTATTTAGTCTTCTACTCCTTCTTTTTTGCCTTCTTCTTCGTTATTTAGTCTTCTACTCCTTCTTTTTTGCCTTCTTCTTCGTTATTTAGTCTTCTACTCCTTCTTTTTTGCCTTCTTCTTCGTTATTTAGTCTTCTACTCCTTCTTTTTTGCCTTCTTCTTCGTTATTTAGTCTTCTACTCCTTCTTTTTTGCCTTCTTCTTCGTTATTTAGTCTTCTACTCCTTCTTTTTTGCCTTCTTCTTCGTTATTTAGTCTTCTACTCCTTCTTTTTTGCCTTCTTCTTCGTTATTTAGTCTTCTACTCCTTCTTTTTTGCCTTCTTCTTCGTTATTTAGTCTTCTACTCCTTCTTTTTTGCCTTCTTCTTCGTTATTTAGTCTTCTACTCCTTCTTTTTTGCCTTCTTCTTCGTTATTTAGTCTTCTACTCCTTCTTTTTTGCCTTCTTCTTCGTTATTTAGTCTTCTACTCCTTCTTTTTTGCCTTCTTCTTCGTTATTTAGTCTTCTACTCCTTCTTTTTTGCCTTCTTCTTCGTTATTTAGTCTTCTACTCCTTCTTTTTTGCCTTCTTCTTCGTTATTTAGTCTTCTACTCCTTCTTTTTTGCCTTCTTCTTCGTTATTTAGTCTTCTACTCCTTCTTTTTTGCCTTCTTCTTCGTTATTTAGTCTTCTACTCCTTCTTTTTTGCCTTCTTCTTCGTTATTTAGTCTTCTACTCCTTCTTTTTTGCCTTCTTCTTCGTTATTTAGTCTTCTACTCCTTCTTTTTTGCCTTCTTCTTCGTTATTTAGTCTTCTACTCCTTCTTTTTTGCCTTCTTCTTCGTTATTTAGTCTTCTACTCCTTCTTTTTTGCCTTCTTCTTCGTTATTTAGTCTTCTACTCCTTCTTTTTTGCCTTCTTCTTCGTTATTTAGTCTTCTACTCCTTCTTTTTTGCCTTCTTCTTCGTTATTTAGTCTTCTACTCCTTCTTTTTTGCCTTCTTCTTCGTTATTTAGTCTTCTACTCCTTCTTTTTTGCCTTCTTCTTCGTTATTTAGTCTTCTACTCCTTCTTTTTTGCCTTCTTCTTCGTTATTTAGTCTTCTACTCCTTCTTTTTTGCCTTCTTCTTCGTTATTTAGTCTTCTACTCCTTCTTTTTTGCCTTCTTCTTCGTTATTTAGTCTTCTACTCCTTCTTTTTTGCCTTCTTCTTCGTTATTTAGTCTTCTACTCCTTCTTTTTTGCCTTCTTCTTCGTTATTTAGTCTTCTACTCCTTCTTTTTTGCCTTCTTCTTCGTTATTTAGTCTTCTACTCCTTCTTTTTTGCCTTCTTCTTCGTTATTTAGTCTTTTTTTGCCTTCTTCTTCGTTATTTAGTCTTCTACTCCTTCTTTTTTGCCTTCTTCTTCGTTATTTAGTCTTCTACTCCTTCTTTTTTGCCTTCTTCTTCGTTATTTAGTCTTCTACTCCTTCTTTTTTGCCTTCTTCTTCGTTATTTAGTCTTCTACTCCTTCTTTTTTGCCTTCTTCTTCGTTATTTAGTCTTCTACTCCTTCTTTTTTGCCTTCTTCTTCGTTATTTAGTCTTCTACTCCTTCTTTTTTGCCTTCTTCTTCGTTATTTAGTCTTCTACTCCTTCTTTTTTGCCTTCTTCTTCGTTATTTAGTCTTCTACTCCTTCTTTTTTGCCTTCTTCTTCGTTATTTAGTCTTCTACTCCTTCTTTTTTGCCTTCTTCTTCGTTATTTAGTCTTCTACTCCTTCTTTTTTGCCTTCTTCTTCGTTATTTAGTCTTCTACTCCTTCTTTTTTGCCTTCTTCTTCGTTATTTAGTCTTCTACTCCTTCTTTTTTGCCTTCTTCTTCGTTATTTAGTCTTCTACTCCTTCTTTTTTGCCTTCTTCTTCGTTATTTAGTCTTCTACTCCTTCTTTTTTGCCTTCTTCTTCGTTATTTAGTCTTCTACTCCTTCTTTTTTGCCTTCTTCTTCGTTATTTAGTCTTCTACTCCTTCTTTTTTGCCTTCTTCTTCGTTATTTAGTCTTCTACTCCTTCTTTTTTGCCTTCTTCTTCGTTATTTAGTCTTCTACTCCTTCTTTTTGCCTTCTTCTTCGTTATTTAGTCTTCTACTCCTTCTTTTTTGCCTTCTTCTTCGTTATTTAGTCTTCTACTCCTTCTTTTTTGCCTTCTTCTTCGTTATTTAGTCTTCTACTCCTTCTTTTTTGCCTTCTTCTTCGTTATTTAGTCTTCTACTCCTTCTTTTTTGCCTTCTTCTTCGTTATTTAGTCTTCTACTCCTTCTTTTTTGCCTTCTTCTTCGTTATTTAGTCTTCTACTCCTTCTTTTTTGCCTTCTTCTTCGTTATTTAGTCTTCTACTCCTTCTTTTTTGCCTTCTTCTTCGTTATTTAGTCTTCTACTCCTTCTTTTTTGCCTTCTTCTTCGTTATTTAGTCTTCTACTCCTTCTTTTTTGCCTTCTTCTTCGTTATTTAGTCTTCTACTCCTTCTTTTTTGCCTTCTTCTTCGTTATTTAGTCTTCTACTCCTTCTTTTTTGCCTTCTTCTTCGTTATTTAGTCTTCTACTCCTTCTTTTTTGCCTTCTTCTTCGTTATTTAGTCTTCTACTCCTTCTTTTTTGCCTTCTTCTTGGTTATTTAGTCTTCTACTCCTTCTTTTTTGCCTTCTTCTTCGTTATTTAGTCTTCTACTCCTTCTTTATTGCCTTCTTCTTCGTTATTTAGTCTTCTACTCCTTCTTTTTTGCCTTCTTCTTGGTTATTTAGTCTTCTACTCCTTCTTTTTTGCCTTCTTCTTCGTTATTTAGTCTTCTACTCCTTCTTTTTTGCCTTCTTCTTCGATATTTAGTCTTTTTTGCCTTCTTCTTCGTTATTTAGTCTTCTACTCCTTCTTTTTTGCCTTCTTCTTCGTTATTTAGTCTTTTTTGCCTTCTTCTTCGTTATTTAGTCTTCTACTCCTTCTTTTTTGCCTTCTTCTTCGTTATTTAGTCTTCTACTCCTTCTTTTTTGCCTTCTTCTTCGTTATTTAGTCTTCTACTCCTTCTTTTTTTGCCTTCTTCTTCGTTATTTAGTCTTCTACTCCTTCTTTTTTGCCTTCTTCTTCGTTATTTAGTCTTCTACTCCTTCTTTTTTGCCTTCTTCTTCGTTATTTAGTCTTCTACTCCTTCTTTTTTGCCTTCTTCTTCGTTATTTAGTCTTCTACTCCTTCTTTTTTGCCTTCTTCTTCGTTATTTAGTCTTCTACTCCTTCTTTTTTGCCTTCTTCTTCGTTATTTAGTCTTCTACTCCTTCTTTTTTGCCTTCTTCTTCGTTATTTAGTCTTCTACTCCTTCTTTTTTGCCTTCTTCTTCGTTATTTAGTCTTCTACTCCTTCTTTTTTGCCTTCTTCTTCGTTATTTAGTCTTCTACTCCTTCTTTTTTGCCTTCTTCTTCGTTATTTAGTCTTCTACTCCTTCTTTTTTGCCTTCTTCTTCGTTATTTAGTCTTCTACTCCTTCTTTTTTGCCTTCTTCTTCGTTATTTAGTCTTCTACTCCTTCTTTTTTGCCTTCTTCTTCGTTATTTAGTCTTCTACTCCTTCTTTTTTGCCTTCTTCTTCGTTATTTAGTCTTCTACTCCTTCTTTTTTGCCTTCTTCTTCGTTATTTAGTCTTCTACTCCTTCTTTTTTGCCTTCTTCTTCGTTATTTAGTCTTCTACTCCTTCTTTTTTGCCTTCTTCTTCGTTATTTAGTCTTCTACTCCTTCTTTTTTGCCTTCTTCTTCGTTATTTAGTCTTCTACTCCTTCTTTTTTGCCTTCTTCTTCGTTATTTAGTCTTCTACTCCTTCTTTTTTGCCTTCTTCTTCGTTATTTAGTCTTCTACTCCTTCTTTTTTGCCTTCTTCTTCGTTATTTAGTCTTCTACTCCTTCTTTTTTGCCTTCTTCTTCGTTATTTAGTCTTCTACTCCTTCTTTTTTGCCTTCTTCTTCGTTATTTAGTCTTCTACTCCTTCTTTTTTGCCTTCTTCTTCGTTATTTAGTCTTCTACTCCTTCTTTTTTGCCTTCTTCTTCGTTATTTAGTCTTCTACTCCTTCTTTTTTGCCTTCTTCTTCGTTATTTAGTCTTCTACTCCTTCTTTTTTGCCTTCTTCTTCGTTATTTAGTCTTCTACTCCTTCTTTTTTGCCTTCTTCTTCGTTATTTAGTCTTCTACTCCTTCTTTTTTGCCTTCTTCTTCGTTATTTAGTCTTCTACTCCTTCTTTTTTGCCTTCTTCTTCGTTATTTAGTCTTCTACTCCTTCTTTTTTGCCTTCTTCTTCGTTATTTAGTCTTCTACTCCTTCTTTTTTGCCTTCTTCTTCGTTATTTAGTCTTCTACTCCTTCTTTTTTGCCTTCTTCTTCGTTATTTAGTCTTCTACTCCTTCTTTTTTGCCTTCTTCTTCGTTATTTAGTCTTCTACTCCTTCTTTTTTGCCTTCTTCTTCGTTATTTAGTCTTCTACTCCTTCTTTTTTGCCTTCTTCTTCGTTATTTAGTCTTCTACTCCTTCTTTTTTGCCTTCTTCTTCGTTATTTAGTCTTCTACTCCTTCTTTTTTGCCTTCTTCTTCGTTATTTAGTCTTCTACTCCTTCTTTTTTGCCTTCTTCTTCGTTATTTAGTCTTCTACTCCTTCTTTTTTGCCTTCTTCTTCGTTATTTAGTCTTCTACTCCTTCTTTTTTGCCTTCTTCTTCGTTATTTAGTCTTCTACTCCTTCTTTTTTGCCTTCTTCTTCGTTATTTAGTCTTCTACTCCTTCTTTTTTGCCTTCTTCTTCGTTATTTAGTCTTCTACTCCTTCTTTTTTGCCTTCTTCTTCGTTATTTAGTCTTATTTGCCTTCTTCTTCGTTATTTAGTCTTCTACTCCTTCTTTTTTGCCTTCTTCTTCGTTATTTAGTCTTCTACTCCTTCTTTTTTGCCTTCTTCTTCGTTATTTAGTCTTCTACTCCTTCTTTTTTGCCTTCTTCTTCGTTATTTAGTCTTCTACTCCTTCTTTTTTGCCTTCTTCTTCGTTATTTAGTCTTCTACTCCTTCTTTTTTGCCTTCTTCTTCGTTATTTAGTCTTCTACTCCTTCTTTTTTGCCTTCTTCTTCGTTATTTAGTCTTCTACTCCTTCTTTTTTGCCTTCTTCTTCGTTATTTAGTCTTCTACTCCTTCTTTTTTGCCTTCTTCTTCGTTATTTAGTCTTCTACTCCTTCTTTTTTGCCTTCTTCTTCGTTATTTAGTCTTCTACTCCTTCTTTTTTGCCTTCTTCTTCGTTATTTAGTCTTCTACTCCTTCTTTTTTGCCTTCTTCTTCGTTATTTAGTCTTCTACTCCTTCTTTTTTGCCTTCTTCTTCGTTATTTAGTCTTCTACTCCTTCTTTTTTGCCTTCTTCTTCGTTATTTAGTCTTCTACTCCTTCTTTTTTGCCTTCTTCTTCGTTATTTAGTCTTCTACTCCTTCTTTTTTGCCTTCTTCTTCGTTATTTAGTCTTCTACTCCTTCTTTTTTGCCTTCTTCTTCGTTATTTAGTCTTCTACTCCTTCTTTTTTGCCTTCTTCTTCGTTATTTAGTCTTCTACTCCTTCTTTTTTGCCTTCTTCTTCGTTATTTAGTCTTCTACTCCTTCTTTTTTGCCTTCTTCTTCGTTATTTAGTCTTCTACTCCTTCTTTTTTGCCTTCTTCTTCGTTATTTAGTCTTCTACTCCTTCTTTTTTGCCTTCTTCTTCGTTATTTAGTCTTCTACTCCTTCTTTTTTGCCTTCTTCTTCGTTATTTAGTCTTCTACTCCTTCTTTTTGCCTTCTTCTTCGTTATTTAGTCTTCTACTCCTTCTTTTTTGCCTTCTTCTTCGTTATTTAGTCTTCTACTCCTTCTTTTTTGCCTTCTTCTTCGTTATTTAGTCTTCTACTCCTTCTTTTTTGCCTTCTTCTTCGTTATTTAGTCTTCTACTCCTTCTTTTTTGCCTTCTTCTTCGTTATTTAGTCTTCTACTCCTTCTTTTTTGCCTTCTTCTTCGTTATTTAGTCTTCTACTCCTTCTTTTTTGCCTTCTTCTTCGTTATTTAGTCTTCTACTCCTTCTTTTTTGCCTTCTTCTTCGTTATTTAGTCTTCTACTCCTTCTTTTTGCCTTCTTCTTCGTTATTTAGTCTTCTACTCCTTCTTTTTTGCCTTCTTCTTCGTTATTTAGTCTTCTACTCCTTCTTTTTTGCCTTCTTCTTCGTTATTTAGTCTTCTACTCCTTCTTTTTTGCCTTCTTCTTCGTTATTTAGTCTTCTACTCCTTCTTTTTTGCCTTCTTCTTCGTTATTTAGTCTTCTACTCCTTCTTTTTTGCCTTCTTCTTCGTTATTTAGTCTTCTACTCCTTCTTTTTTGCCTTCTTCTTCGTTATTTAGTCTTCTACTCCTTCTTTTTTGCCTTCTTCTTCGTTATTTAGTCTTCTACTCCTTCTTTTTTGCCTTCTTCTTCGTTATTTAGTCTTCTACTCCTTCTTTTTTGCCTTCTTCTTCGTTATTTAGTCTTCTACTCCTTCTTTTTTGCCTTCTTCTTCGTTATTTAGTCTTCTACTCCTTCTTTTTTGCCTTCTTCTTCGTTATTTAGTCTTCTACTCCTTCTTTTTTGCCTTCTTCTTCGTTATTTAGTCTTCTACTCCTTCTTTTTTGCCTTCTTCTTCGTTATTTAGTCTTCTACTCCTTCTTTTTTGCCTTCTTCTTCGTTATTTAGTCTTCTACTCCTTCTTTTTTGCCTTCTTCTTCGTTATTTAGTCTTCTACTCCTTCTTTTTTGCCTTCTTCTTCGTTATTTAGTCTTCTACTCCTTCTTTTTTGCCTTCTTCTTCGTTATTTAGTCTTCTACTCCTTCTTTTTTGCCTTCTTCTTCGTTATTTAGTCTTCTACTCCTTCTTTTTTGCCTTCTTCTTCGTTATTTAGTCTTCTACTCCTTCTTTTTTGCCTTCTTCTTCGTTATTTAGTCTTCTACTCCTTCTTTTTTGCCTTCTTCTTCGTTATTTAGTCTTCTACTCCTTCTTTTTTGCCTTCTTCTTCGTTATTTAGTCTTCTACTCCTTCTTTTTTGCCTTCTTCTTCGTTATTTAGTCTTCTACTCCTTCTTTTTTGCCTTCTTCTTCGTTATTTAGTCTTCTACTCCTTCTTTTTTGCCTTCTTCTTCGTTATTTAGTCTTCTACTCCTTCTTTTTTGCCTTCTTCTTCGTTATTTAGTCTTCTACTCCTTCTTTTTTGCCTTCTTCTTCGTTATTTAGTCTTCTACTCCTTCTTTTTTGCCTTCTTCTTCGTTATTTAGTCTTCTACTCCTTCTTTTTTGCCTTCTTCTTCGTTATTTAGTCTTCTACTCCTTCTTTTTTGCCTTCTTCTTCGTTATTTAGTCTTCTACTCCTTCTTTTTTGCCTTCTTCTTCGTTATTTAGTCTTCTACTCCTTCTTTTTGCCTTCTTCTTCGTTATTTAGTCTTCTACTCCTTCTTTTTTGCCTTCTTCTTCGTTATTTAGTCTTCTACTCCTTCTTTTTTGCCTTCTTCTTCGTTATTTAGTCTTCTACTCCTTCTTTTTTGCCTTCTTCTTCGTTATTTAGTCTTCTACTCCTTCTTTTTTGCCTTCTTCTTCGTTATTTAGTCTTCTACTCCTTCTTTTTTGCCTTCTTCTTCGTTATTTAGTCTTCTACTCCTTCTTTTTTGCCTTCTTCTTCGTTATTTAGTCTTCTACTCCTTCTTTTTTGCCTTCTTCTTCGTTATTTAGTCTTCTACTCCTTCTTTTTTGCCTTCTTCTTCGTTATTTAGTCTTCTACTCCTTCTTTTTTGCCTTCTTCTTCGTTATTTAGTCTTCTACTCCTTCTTTTTTGCCTTCTTCTTCGTTATTTAGTCTTCTACTCCTTCTTTTTTGCCTTCTTCTTCGTTATTTAGTCTTCTACTCCTTCTTTTTTGCCTTCTTCTTCGTTATTTAGTCTTCTACTCCTTCTTTTTTGCCTTCTTCTTCGTTATTTAGTCTTCTACTCCTTCTTTTTTGCCTTCTTCTTCGTTATTTAGTCTTCTACTCCTTCTTTTTTGCCTTCTTCTTCGTTATTTAGTCTTCTACTCCTTCTTTTTTGCCTTCTTCTTCGTTATTTAGTCTTCTACTCCTTCTTTTTTGCCTTCTTCTTCGTTATTTAGTCTTCTACTCCTTCTTTTTTGCCTTCTTCTTCGTTATTTAGTCTTCTACTCCTTCTTTTTTGCCTTCTTCTTCGTTATTTAGTCTTCTACTCCTTCTTTTTTGCCTTCTTCTTCGTTATTTAGTCTTCTACTCCTTCTTTTTTGCCTTCTTCTTCGTTATTTAGTCTTCTACTCCTTCTTTTTTGCCTTCTTCTTCGTTATTTAGTCTTCTACTCCTTCTTTTTTGCCTTCTTCTTCGTTATTTAGTCTTCTACTCCTTCTTTTTTGCCTTCTTCTTCGTTATTTAGTCTTCTACTCCTTCTTTTTGCCTTCTTCTTCGTTATTTAGTCTTCTACTCCTTCTTTTTTGCCTTCTTCTTCGTTATTTAGTCTTCTACTCCTTCTTTTTTGCCTTCTTCTTCGTTATTTAGTCTTCTACTCCTTCTTTTTTGCCTTCTTCTTCGTTATTTAGTCTTCTACTCCTTCTTTTTTGCCTTCTTCTTCGTTATTTAGTCTTCTACTCCTTCTTTTTTGCCTTCTTCTTCGTTATTTAGTCTTCTACTCCTTCTTTTTTGCCTTCTTCTTCGTTATTTAGTCTTCTACTCCTTCTTTTTTGCCTTCTTCTTCGTTATTTAGTCTTTTTTGCCTTCTTCTTCGTTATTTAGTCTTCTACTCCTTCTTTTTTGCCTTCTTCTTCGTTATTTAGTCTTCTACTCCTTCTTTTTTGCCTTCTTCTTCGTTATTTAGTCTTCTACTCCTTCTTTTTTGCCTTCTTCTTCGTTATTTAGTCTTCTACTCCTTCTTTTTTGCCTTCTTCTTCGTTATTTAGTCTTCTACTCCTTCTTTTTTGCCTTCTTCTTCGTTATTTAGTCTTCTACTCCTTCTTTTTTGCCTTCTTCTTCGTTATTTAGTCTTCTACTCCTTCTTTTTTGCCTTCTTCTTCGTTATTTAGTCTTCTACTCCTTCTTTTTTGCCTTCTTCTTCGTTATTTAGTCTTCTACTCCTTCTTTTTTGCCTTCTTCTTCGTTATTTAGTCTTCTACTCCTTCTTTTTTGCCTTCTTCTTCGTTATTTAGTCTTCTACTCCTTCTTTTTTGCCTTCTTCTTCGTTATTTAGTCTTCTACTCCTTCTTTTTTGCCTTCTTCTTCGTTATTTAGTCTTTTTTGCCTTCTTCTTCGTTATTTAGTCTTCTACTCCTTCTTTTTTGCCTTCTTCTTCGTTATTTAGTCTTCTACTCCTTCTTTTTTGCCTTCTTCTTCGTTATTTAGTCTTCTACTCCTTCTTTTTGCCTTCTTCTTCGTTATTTAGTCTTCTACTCCTTCTTTTTTGCCTTCTTCTTCGTTATTTAGTCTTCTACTCCTTCTTTTTTGCCTTCTTCTTCGTTATTTAGTCTTCTACTCCTTCTTTTTTGCCTTCTTCTTCGTTATTTAGTCTTCTACTCCTTCTTTTTTGCCTTCTTCTTCGTTATTTAGTCTTCTACTCCTTCTTTTTTGCCTTCTTCTTCGTTATTTAGTCTTCTACTCCTTCTTTTTTGCCTTCTTCTTCGTTATTTAGTCTTCTACTCCTTCTTTTTGCCTTCTTCTTCGTTATTTAGTCTTCTACTCCTTCTTTTTTGCCTTCTTCTTCGTTATTTAGTCTTCTACTCCTTCTTTTTTGCCTTCTTCTTCGTTATTTAGTCTTCTACTCCTTCTTTTTTGCCTTCTTCTTCGTTATTTAGTCTTCTACTCCTTCTTTTTTGCCTTCTTCTTCGTTATTTAGTCTTCTACTCCTTCTTTTTTGCCTTCTTCTTCGTTATTTAGTCTTCTACTCCTTCTTTTTTGCCTTCTTCTTCGTTATTTAGTCTTCTACTCCTTCTTTTTTGCCTTCTTCTTCGTTATTTAGTCTTCTACTCCTTCTTTTTTGCCTTCTTCTTCGTTATTTAGTCTTCTACTCCTTCTTTTTTGCCTTCTTCTTCGTTATTTAGTCTTTTTTGCCTTCCTCTTCGATATTTAGTCTTCTACTACTTCTTTTTTGCCTTCTTCTTCGTTATTTAGTCTTCTACCCCTTCTTTTTTGCCTTCTTCTTTGTTATTTAGTCTTCTACCCTTTTTTTTTTGCCTTCTTCTTCGTTATTTAGTCTTCTACTCCTTCTTTTTTGCCTTCTTCTTCGTTATTTAGTCTTCTACTCCTTCTTTTTTGCCTTCTTCTTCGTTATTTAGTCTTCTACTCCTTCTTTTTTGCCTTCTTCTTCGTTATTTAGTCTTTTTTGCCTTCTTCTTCGTTATTTAGTCTTCTACTCCTTCTTTTTTGCCTTCTTCTTCGTTATTTAGTCTTCTACTCCTTCTTTTTTGCCTCCTTCTTCGTTATTTAGTCTTCTACTCCTTCTTTTTGGCCTTCTTCTTCGTTATTTAGTCTTCTACTCCTTCTTTTTTGCCTTCTTCTTCGTTATTTAGTCTTCTACTCCTTCTTTTTTGCCTTCTTCTTCGTTATTTAGTCTTCTACTCCTTCTTTTTTGCCTTCTTCTTCGTTATTTAGTCTTCTACTCCTTCTTTTTGCCTTCTTCTTCGTTATTTAGTCTTCTACTCCTTCTTTTTTGCCTTCTTCTTCGTTATTTAGTCTTCTACTCCTTCTTTTTTGCCTTCTTCTTCGTTATTTAGTCTTCTACTCCTTCTTTTTGCCTTCTTCTTCGTTATTTAGTCTTCTACTCCTTCTTTTTTGCCTTCTTCTTCGTTATTTAGTCTTCTACTCCTTCTTTTTTGCCTTCTTCTTCGTTATTTAGTCTTCTACTCCTTCTTTTTTGCCTTCTTCTTCGTTATTTAGTCTTCTACTCCTTCTTTTTTGCCTTCTTCTTCGTTATTTAGTCTTCTACTCCTTCTTTTTTGCCTTCTTCTTCGTTATTTAGTCTTCTACTCCTTCTTTTTTGCCTTCTTCTTCGTTATTTAGTCTTCTACTCCTTCTTTTTTGCCTTCTTCTTCGTTATTTAGTCTTCTACTCCTTCTTTTTTGCCTTCTTCTTCGTTATTTAGTCTTCTACTCCTTCTTTTTTGCCTTCTTCTTCGTTATTTAGTCTTCTACTCTTTTGCCTTCTTCTTCGTTATTTAGTCTTCTACTCCTTCTTTTTTGCCTTCTTCTTCGTTATTTAGTCTTCTACTCCTTCTTTTTTGCCTTCTTCTTCGTTATTTAGTCTTCTACTCCTTCTTTTTTGCCTTCTTCTTCGTTATTTAGTCTTCTACTCCTTCTTTTTTGCCTTCTTCTTCGTTATTTAGTCTTCTACTCCTTCTTTTTTGCCTTCTTCTTCGTTATTTAGTCTTCTACTCCTTCTTTTTTGCCTTCTTCTTCGTTATTTAGTCTTCTACTCCTTCTTTTTGCCTTCTTCTTCGTTATTTAGTCTTCTACTCCTTCTTTTTTGCCTTCTTCTTCGTTATTTAGTCTTCTACTCCTTCTTTTTTGCCTTCTTCTTCGTTATTTAGTCTTCTACTCCTTCTTTTTTGCCTTCTTCTTCGTTATTTAGTCTTCTACTCCTTCTTTTTTGCCTTCTTCTTCGTTATTTAGTCTTCTACTCCTTCTTTTTTGCCTTCTTCTTCGTTATTTAGTCTTCTACTCCTTCTTTTTTGCCTTCTTCTTCGTTATTTAGTCTTCTACTCCTTCTTTTTTGCCTTCTTCTTCGTTATTTAGTCTTCTACTCCTTCTTTTTTGCCTTCTTCTTCGTTATTTAGTCTTCTACTCCTTCTTTTTTGCCTTCTTCTTCGTTATTTAGTCTTCTACTCCTTCTTTTTTGCCTTCTTCTTCGTTATTTAGTCTTCTACTCCTTCTTTTTTGCCTTCTTCTTCGTTATTTAGTCTTCTACTCCTTCTTTTTTGCCTTCTTCTTCGTTATTTAGTCTTCTACTCCTTCTTTTTTGCCTTCTTCTTCGTTATTTAGTCTTCTACTCCTTCTTTTTTGCCTTCTTCTTCGTTATTTAGTCTTCTACTCCTTCTTTTTTGCCTTCTTCTTCGTTATTTAGTCTTCTACTCCTTCTTTTTTGCCTTCTTCTTCGTTATTTAGTCTTCTACTCCTTCTTTTTTGCCTTCTTCTTCGTTATTTAGTCTTCTACTCCTTCTTTTTTGCCTTCTTCTTCGTTATTTAGTCTTCTACTCCTTCTTTTTTGCCTTCTTCTTCGTTATTTAGTCTTCTACTCCTTCTTTTTTGCCTTCTTCTTCGTTATTTAGTCTTCTACTCCTTCTTTTTTGCCTTCTTCTTCGTTATTTAGTCTTCTACTCCTTCTTTTTTGCCTTCTTCTTCGTTATTTAGTCTTCTACTCCTTCTTTTTTGCCTTCTTCTTCGTTATTTAGTCTTCTACTCCTTCTTTTTTGCCTTCTTCTTCGTTATTTAGTCTTCTACTCCTTCTTTTTTGCCTTCTTCTTCGTTATTTAGTCTTCTACTCCTTCTTTTTTGCCTTCTTCTTCGTTATTTAGTCTTCTACTCCTTCTTTTTTGCCTTCTTCTTCGTTATTTAGTCTTCTACTCCTTCTTTTTTGCCTTCTTCTTCGTTATTTAGTCTTCTACTCCTTCTTTTTTGCCTTCTTCTTCGTTATTTAGTCTTCTACTCCTTCTTTTTTGCCTTCTTCTTCGTTATTTAGTCTTCTACTCCTTCTTTTTTGCCTTCTTCTTCGTTATTTAGTCTTCTATTCCTTCTTTTTTGCCTTCTTCTTCGTTATTTAGTCTTCTACTCCTTCTTTTTGCCTTCTTCTTCGTTATTTAGTCTTCTACTCCTTCTTTTTTGCCTTCTTCTTCGTTATTTAGTCTTCTACTCCTTCTTTTTTGCCTTCTTCTTCGTTATTTAGTCTTCTACTCCTTCTTTTTTGCCTTCTTCTTCGTTATTTAGTCTTCTACTCCTTCTTTTTTGCCTTCTTCTTCGTTATTTAGTCTTCTACTCCTTCTTTTTTGCCTTCTTCTTCGTTATTTAGTCTTCTACTCCTTCTTTTTTGCCTTCTTCTTCGTTATTTAGTCTTCTACTCCTTCTTTTTTGCCTTCTTCTTCGTTATTTAGTCTTCTACTCCTTCTTTTTTGCCTTCTTCTTCGTTATTTAGTCTTCTACTCCTTCTTTTTGCCTTCTTCTTCGTTATTTAGTCTTCTACTCCTTCTTTTTTGCCTTCTTCTTCGTTATTTAGTCTTCTACTCCTTCTTTTTTGCCTTCTTCTTCGTTATTTAGTCTTCTACTCCTTCTTTTTTGCCTTCTTCTTCGTTATTTAGTCTTCTACTCCTTCTTTTTTGCCTTCTTCTTCGTTATTTAGTCTTCTACTCCTTCTTTTTTGCCTTCTTCTTCGTTATTTAGTCTTCTACTCCTTCTTTATTGCCTTCTTCTTCGTTATTTAGTCTTCTACTCCTTCTTTTTTGCCTTCTTCTCGGTTATTTAGTCTTCTACTCCTTCTTTTTTGCCTTCTTCTTCGTTATTTAGTCTTCTACTTCTTCTTTTTTGCCTTCTTCTTTTTTGCCTTCTTCTTCGTTATTTAGTCTTCTACTCCTTCTTTTTTGCCTTCTTCTTCGTTATTTAGTCTTTTTTGCCTTCTTCTTCGTTATTTAGTCTTCTACTCCTTCTTTTTTGCCTTCTTCTTCGTTATTTAGTCTTCTACCCCTTCTTTTTTGCCTTCTTCTTTGTTATTTAGTCTTCTACTCCTTCTTTTTTGCCTTCTTCTTCGTTATTTAGTCTTCTACTCCTTCTTTTTTGCCTTCTTCTTCGTTATTTAGTCTTCTACTCCTTCTTTTTTGCCTTCTTCTTCGTTATTTAGTCTTCTACCTCCTTCTTTTTTGCCTTCTTCTTCGTTATTTAGTCTTCTACTCCTTCTTTTTTGCCTTCTTCTTCGTTATTTAGTCTTCTACTCCTTCTTTTTTGCCTTCTTCTTCGTTATTTAGTCTTCTACTCC